>NC_133226.1:26816308-27078808 GCF_040436345.1 Pagrus major
CACATCCAACCAATCACATCTCTGCTAGCTGTCATAAGCTAACCAACAGTATGAGACTATATATGGTGGTTACGGATTATCGTTATATGATGATATGCAATAAGTGTTGTCTGTGCTACTTGTCCTGAAACGACCCACTTCGTCATTACATTCACATTATTGATGATTATTGATAAATTATCTCATTGTGTAATATTTTGTGAAGGTGAGAAGGTTAAGAGGTATATTTATTGTCAATGCTACGTGCTACATATGTTTTATAAATTGGAGAGTTGATGATGAATATTGTCGCAATATCGATATCAAGGTCGTCGATCAAAAGTAAGCTGATTCTAGCTATTAGAAATGTTTGTAAGAGCTGTCAAGCAATTTAATCAAATAATCTAATTAATTACATTCTTTGTGATTAATCTAAATTAATCACACATACCAATATTTGTCGTGAGAAGCATTTAAAAATATGAATACAAGCCTTCATTAGCCCCCGGTCCACCGCGAGCCGTTTTCCAGTGGGACTTTACGAGGCCGGTTGCTAATGCTAACATTAGCTTGGCTAGGTCTGACCTCCGAGCTCGCTGCTGCGTGTTTTGCTTTTAAGTGATATTTCAGACTCGAAGGAATAAATTGCGGAAAACAGTGCTCCTGTTGCATCGGGGCGTTTTTTCATTCAGTATGCTGAGCAACACTTTGTCATCTGCTTCCGTCTTGTTTAAAGCTACTGTGGAGATGTTCGGTGACGTGTGCGGTCGAGATACAGCCTAAAAATATCACAGCAGTTTTGAGGCTGTACCTCTGTACACGATGTATATCTCTGTATCTTGAAATCTCCTTAAAAGCATTTTATAAATGCAGCAAAATCCAATATTAGCACATTATGCGACAGTATTGTCGGGATGACTGATACAATATTAAATAAGTTTATATGACGTCTCATATCATGATAGTGATGTTATATATATATATATTGATCAGTCCTAACATTAGTGGAGGGGAGTGAGAAGGATCTCCACATCGTTAGCTCAGCAGCTGATGATGTGAAACGAGCACTTCGCTGCCCTCCCAGCCTCAGCCGGTGGTACCTCACTGCCTCAGCTCGCATCTATCCCACTCTGGGAAGGGTAACCGTTCTCCGAGTGTTCACTCATGCAGTGGGTGCTGCCACACACACACGCACGCACTCACACACACACTCACACATGTAAGCAGGCCAGGCTTTAGGTCATCAGCCCGCTGTTGATGCCAGCCAGGTTAGGGGAGACAGTTTTAACACGGATTACGGCAGCCATTGTCACCGGATGGTCCGAGGTCTAAAAGGGAAGAATAGGAGAGTGTCACGAGCTGTCACCCGTGATTACCATTAGCTCAGTGGAGCCTTTGAGGACCGGGGCCCACGGACAGGGTCCTGGACAACACAGGGGGCCCCAGGTTGAGCCTGGGGGGCTTTGGAACAGCTTTCGGAGCAGCTTTAGGAGAGCCAGTGGCATACCCCGTCTGCCCCTGCCGGGGACAGCTTCAAAGGAATATGAATGTCAGCCATTTCTCACCCAGCGTGTAATGGAGAGAGGCCCTTCCAACAGGAGCAGGGAGAGAGGGAGAGAGTCTGGGGGAGAGGGCAGAGGGAGGTGGGAGAGAGACAGAAACTGACCAGCAGAGAGGAGGTTTGGGTTTTTTTTCTGAAATACTCTAAGGAAAGCAGACTTCCCTCCTCTGAGTCTCTGCTCCGTCACTTTCCCTTCTGCCTCCCTCCTCTCCAGCCTGTTAATCCTGTTTAGACAGCGTCTCAGGACGTGAATGAGTAAGTCAGGGAACGAGGACAGTGGCCCCACGTAGCCCTCACCTTACCTTGACCGGCCCAGCCTCTCTGGGTTCTTAACCTACTGACACAGTTGGAGAGACAAAGGGCCGTCTCTGATCCCTTCTTCCCTCTGGAAGAGCTTAGCACGAGGCTTAAAACACTCCTGAAACTCTCACACACGCACAGCGGCGTTTATCTCTCACCTGTCTCTAAAACACTGCTCACAGTACACCGGACACATCCAACACAAATACAAAAAACAGTTGAAGACGTTGTTCTGTTAACAAAGCTTTGATACAATGATGGTTTAACTAACTGAGAAAATGCACATATTAAAGGACTAGTGCAACGTTTCATTTCCATCCACACTCGGTCTTTTGCTCTCTACATTATCTGTAAATCAAGTATTTAAAAACATATTAGCATCGAGCATCGAGCAACTTAAGACACCGTGATGAAAGCATTTCTGTTGTTTAGAGATACAGAGCTGCAGTAATGACATAGTTAGCCTAGCTTAGCATAAAGACAAGAAACAGGGAAACAGTTGCATTTCATTTGTCAGAGGAAGATTGTGCTTTTTCTTCACGAGGCAGACGTAAAAAATTACCTCGTTTCATTATCGGAAAAGCAAGCTAACGAGCGCACATCCCCCCAAATGTTGAACTGTTCCTTTAAACTTGAGTCACTTGAGCTCAGCGTGGAGGAAACCAGGCAGGTGAGAGAGGAGAAATAACAGGACTAATGCGGAAATGAAATTATAGGGTGAGTAATAGTGTAATCACAAGTTAGTGTGTGTGTGTGTGTGTGTGTGTGTGTGTGTGTGTTTAAAGCAGCACAGAGGAAGAGAGGATGTAATTGAAGGAAAACGTCATCACTCAGGTTGTGTGTAGTCTTACGTTTCACTGTACACAGATTCACACACATTCCTGTTGAGTTAATAACTGTTGGAAAGCTGTTAAGTATTCTGTGTTTAATGTGTTTCATGTTGTTGTTATTAAAATGATTGTTAATTGAATGTATTTTAGGGTTTAGCTTGTCTGCTAATAGACTAATATAGTTTAATATATTGACCTGATACTGTGCTAACGGAGGCAGACGGACGTCACACAGGTGCAAATCCACACGTACGTTCGTTGTGAAGAAATGACTGAGTTCTGCTGCATAATAACCAAAGTGTCCCTCTGTCTGTGTCTCTGCTCCTCCCTCGGCCAGTGGTGCTACCAGGGGGAGTGCGTGGCGTTCGGTACCTGGCCTCAGAGTGTGGACGGAGGCTGGGGGCCCTGGTCCATGTGGGGGGAGTGCAGCAGGACCTGTGGGGGCGGTGTATCCTCCTCCATGAGGCACTGTGACAGCCCAGCGTAAGTAGGCAAAGTAAGCCACAGCAAGCTGAACACACACATCCAGGTCCTGCCTACAGGTGTGTGTTTGTGTGAGTGTGCGCTGTGTGGATGCAGAGGGAGTCTGCTGTTATCATCTCCACGCTGTTGGTTGCTTCCTGTTTTTACGGGAAACACGTAACTATGCCGAAGCAACTAGCATTCTGTTAGCCGTTTCATGGGAGCTTTAAAGTCATTTTTCTTTACGATAATAAGGAAACTTTCACCATAAAGTGACACAGAAAAGGCACAAATGTCTGTCTTAAAATGTCCCCACCGAGGAGAGGATGTGTTGTTTCTTCTTTCAGCAGAAGAAGGATCTTGCAGGTTGTCCTGGACAGGCGGATGCCTCATGCTGTTTGAGATGGACTGATGTAGCATGTGCAATCAGTTAGCACAGAGCTCACTCTCTGCTGTACATTATAGTGCTGTGTAGTTCTGTTTTAAGGCCTCTCATGTGTCCTCACTAGACAAATCATTGTCCAGAGCATCTTCGTCTGGCGAGTAGACGTTTGGGATCTTAATCTCTCTTCCAGCGTTGCATTCCTTTGTTTTGGAAGCTAGATATGACGTCAAACACGTCATGGGAAGACATGAGAAAGAGCCAGGGTGAACCAGAGGGAAGGGAAAAAATGGAGGGGGGGAGAAAGAGGGGAGAGGAGAAAGCACCGGCATAATGTGGAACACCTGTGTAAGGTGATCGCTGCTGCTCAGGCATCAGTGCAGAGAGGAGGGAGGCAGAGAAAACACAGGCAGACAAGCCTCGAACACATTCATTAGTCTTTTTTTTTTTCAAATGAAGTGGAAATAGTCGTGGAGGAGAGGGAGGCTAACGAAGGTGAGAAGATGGAAAGAGATATGAGAAGAGAAAACAAACCCTGGTAGGTGCAGTGGAGAGCAGACGAGTGGAGGTTACATGTCTTCGGTCTCAGATCTGAATGTCACACTTAAGATCTCAGAGAGCAGCTTGGATTTCGTGAATGAAACGCTGGCACACACACACGAGCTCAGCAAAGCAGCAAACGCAGACACACAAACACACTTTGTCTTCTGGCAGAGACTTTATGAGGCCTGTTTCATGACCTGCATCCACCAAACCCTTCCTGCAATGAATTCTTTGAAGCTTTTTTTTTTTTATTGTGATTGTAATTTATTGGTGTGATGTTTTGAAGATCACTTTTCAATCCCCGCCGCTCATTCAACTCTCCTGTGTCTCTCAGCCCGTCTGGAGGAGGGAAGTACTGTCTGGGGGAGAGGAAACGTTACAGATCCTGTAACACTGACGTGAGTTTCTCTTTTTTTCATCTCTTTGCCTCCTTGTTTTACTGTCTGCTAGATATTTAGAGCAGTAAGTGCTAGTAAGTGCTCTCAATATGATATTTATTTTACTGCACAATGCAGCGCTAAAGAGCCTGAACTGTCCTCTGGATGGATGCTCTGTTGCTTTGTAAAGGGACTGAGACAACTGGTCTGTTGACGCAGGTGAGGGCGAAGTAATTTGTTACTGTACTTCAGTACATGTTTCCGGTATCTGAACTTTACTTGAGTATCTCTGTGACTTTCCCTCTCTACATCTGAACAAAAAAATCTGAGCTTTCTCCTCCTCACATTTTCAAAACAGGCCATCGCACGCCGCCTTCTCAACATCACAAGACCGATTTCAATGTAGAAGTAGACACAGACGTTCAGACGGAGCGAGACGAAACAAAGACGTAGAAGACGTAAACAGACAGAGAGGGAGGCTGGAATGGGGAGAAAAGGCGTGTTAGTGTCTCGTATCTGCAGAGATTTTCTTATTTTCTCACTTTGTTGCTGCTCGGGACGCTTTACCAACCCAACATGTGGCTGTTTGACGTCCTGGGAATGAGACTCAACTATCAACTATCTTTGTGGTGCGTTCAGGAACAGCTGGGACAAATCCTACTGATTCTACCTTTAACTTTAATAGTCTTTGAATTATATTAATATGACGTGAGCTTCAGTTCGCTTTGACCACAAATGTCCTTCAGAGGGAGACTTTTTACTCTGATACTCTGAGTACATTTCAGAGCCTGTACTCGATTACTTTTACTGGAGTAAAGAACGTGTGGACTTTTGTCACTCCTGCAGTCTGGCCAAAAAAACATCCCAATCTATTTAATTGTTTTTCTCAATTTTAAAATATCTTGTAGACGACAGTAGCCAGACTTGAAATAGTCATTATAATAGAGTTATTTTTGCATTTTTACACGTTGCATTATTTACAATACGTCACCCGAGGAAGGTGCACATGAAGTAATCATCCATCCATCTTATTGGCTTCATCACTTTCCTGGTTTGTTCGTGTGGCACAGAAGTGCGAGTCACTGAGGTTGTGTGACGTTTGGAAACAGAAGTGAGAGGACATTAAATACCACATTCAGAAAAGTAGATTGTGGACGTCGCCAGGATCATTCACGACCTAACGTCGTCAGATCCCCCGAGCCGACTGCGTCGAGGCATTCTGCCTTTGGATCAGTTTTGCTCCACGTTCCTGCAGAACATGTCATCTTAGGAGAGGCTTTAAAAGGAGCATGTTAGCTCGCAGCCTCACTCTGCCTCTAAGCTTTCTGACAGACCATGATAAAAATGCACAGGCAGTGATTCGATATTCCCTCTGTAACTTCAGGTTCATTCGTCTCTTTGTCACCGTAATAGTTCATATATTGTTTGTGACAGAGTGTATTCCATGAAAAGCACTTCATTTCTTTTTTCTCTTCTTCTTTTCTTGAGGTCTGGAGCGAAGCTTTAAACAAATATTTTACATGGCTGCGAGCTGAAATCTCTGTTCAACTATTTCTAGGTGGGCTTTTTTTTCACAAGGTGAAAATTGAAATAGTTCGGGCCCTGGTGGACGCTCGACCGCAAGTCTTAAAAATAACAGCTGAGTGCGAGCACCGAGTGTTTTCTTTGGAAAACAAACAACATCCCAAACCGCTATTTCATCACACTGACCACACCTTGTCCAAGTGTGTGTGTGTGTGTGTGTGTGTGAGAGAGAGAGTGTGTGTGAGCACCAGATGTAGATACAATGACAAATGCTCACACACTCATAAATTGATGTTTATATCTCGGCTATTTTAACGTTGATCAGCGGTCGGATCAGATATTTTGTGTTCATGCTGCCTCCCTTTCCTTCCTGTTGCTACTACGTCTGTCCTGTGGGAGATGACTTTATATTATAAGGCTGTTCAAGTCAAATACATGGTGGTCAGATAACTTTCTAATTAACAACTAGCTGTTAACTTATAACAGTTAGCAAGTGTAGCCTCATTATGTGCTTGTTATATTGTTACAACTTCACGTCACCTCATCATAATGCTCTGACGGCCCACAGGAAGTGAAAAAGTCGTTTTCTAAAATAGTGTTTTGGTTAGTTTGGTCGTTACGCCGGAGGAGTTAAGGTGTTTGTCTCCGTTGTGCAATGAAAACAAAAATGACACAGTTTAATATCAAACTAACAACTTCCAACATATTGTTTAGTGTGGACTAGTGTGCTGCTTCAAAATGAGTTGTCTCAAATCCTGAACGTCACCCACTGACGTGATGTCAGGAGAAGTTTCTCAGACTTGACAAAGCTCCAGACGTTATACAACTGTTTCGTACAGTAGTGCGCCGCATTACGAGCAAATTGACTTTGACGTGTAAAATCAGTGGAGTTCCCCTTTAATTCTGGAGGCTGCAGCAGGCTGATGTTGTCACATAAGCATTCAGAGTTGTGTAATGCTGGTTAGTCAATTAATTAAATAGTCAATCAGCTGGAAACGACAACAAACACTCCCTGTGAGCACTCGCTGCTTTTCTTTTTGGGGTTTTGGTGTTTGTACGACGGCACTTTGAGCTCTGAGGTGAGTTTTTTTGTGATTATTAGATATTTTCTGACAATTAAAAGGTGAAATGATTCATCAATTACACAAAACACAATCAACCGGTTAACTGATAAAGAAAATAATCTCTTTTAATGTGATCTTTGAAGTCTTCTGACTCGTGTTGGCGCGTGCAGACCGCACTCGGCCCTGTGTTGTCATCTCAACACACACTTGTAATAATATTATTCTGTCTCTTCTGACTCAATCTGCCTGTTTGATGTGCGAGTTTAAAGCTGCCATATTGGTAAAACACTTGAGTGGTAATGAAAGTGGCTCGGGCTGCTGCAGCGTGGAACACTTTCAGCATGTGAAATACAGCTTTGACCTGAGAGCTTTTATTTGTCCCGGGGGAAAGTGTTTTGGGGTTTCTAAGGACCTTTTCACACCAATAAAGTGTTTCTTTCCACTTTTTACCTCCTCTCACTGGAGCAGCGTCCACACATGAAAACAAAGCGAAGCCTCCGAACACAAAACAAACTGTTCTCAATGAGGACGTCTGAGAAAAAAGTTATTTATTATAATAGATAATAAATAATAATAGTAAACAGTAAACAGGTACTCGAATTGTAACAACATGCGTGCATTGGTTCAAGATCTTAGGGGAACGTTCCTCCTTAAAATCATGGTTGTTGTTTTGAACGTGGGCCACAGACTTGTGTATTTATGGATGTTTATGTTATGCATTGGTTTGCATTCATTTCCACATGGCATGAAAATCACTTGGCAGACTCTGAAATATGTTTTTGAGTCTGCATTTGTTTGTTGTCAAAGATGTATAAGAAGTTATTGGTAATGCAGTTTAATCAGAAAAGTCTGTATTGCTTTAAGCCGTAACAATAATTCACTGTGACACAACTCAAGAAAGTTTTGCTTTGAATACTGAACTTTTATTAGAATATAACTTTATTTAATAACAACAAGAAACGAGATGCTGAGCTGCATTGCTGACTTCAGACGTTGAATAATACCAGTAATGTATGGAAGACGGGTAATATTTTAAAGTTTAAAAGACAAGGATGAAAGAAATAGAAAGGAGTAAAGTCAAGAGAGACAAACCATCCAGCACATATATTATCCACAGTCCAGTCTCAAGTTTCAAGACTCTTAGATGTTCATATTTTTATATAAATGAATGAAATGGTTGAATATGCTTGCTTGTAATTAAAGAGCTCAGACACTGGTACTGGTTTGGCCCTTTAAGCATCACAGATTTAGAAATGTCTCCTCTGTTGTTGCAGGCCTGCCCTGTCGGATCTCGTGATTTCCGGGAGAAGCAGTGCGCCGATTTCGACAGCATGCCTTTCCGTGGGAAGTACTACAACTGGAAGCCTTACACTGGTGGTGAGTTCAGGACCGGGAGAAAACATCCTTATATATTGTGTTATTAAGAGGGAAATATTCCAAAGCAGTAAACATTATGAATCATTCATTTTAAAAATGCTGTCGGGTCCGAAATGATTGTTCTGTTCATCTCTGTGTCAGAATTCTGACAGTTGCTTCCAGCGTCTGACACGGTTTGTCAGCCAATAGTACAACACCGTCGGTATCGTGTGGTTTCTGTGTTTCGTCAGCGAAAGAGTCAAGAATCTCTGTCGTTGCCAAGTTTGTTGAAAAGACGTCAAAATGTCTGAGTTGTACGATGTGCGCCCAGAATGCTGCGCTGCTCTACTGTGCTCAACGGCTCTCGCTGGTCTTCTGGATCTGCTGCTCGTCCGACCTGGCAGATTTTACATTTTGGACAGACCTCTTGACACATTTCATGTCAGGAATCTCCCCGAGGAAAAGGACTCATTCTTTTGGTCTCTTCTGGATCAACACTTATCCGACTGAGCCAGATTTGCTGCAAGTGCTATTGTATTCAATCACAGTTATTGGCAGGAGTGTAGGAGTGCAGGCCTGCTGTCAGTCTCCCCCTAACTTCTCTCCTTGATGTCTGCAGATCATGGAAAATATCCACTTAACTGAAAACACGAGAAAAAGTGATAAAAGTTCGAAGCATGTAAACACGACTTTTATTTTCTTTGAGAGATGGAAGAGCTGGAGTTGGATGTCTTTTATCACCCTGGTCTGTTTTGTCGAATCCATCACCTCCTGACTTCCAGCGTTCCTCGGGCCGGGGGCCGTAATATAAAAACAGCAGATAACCTGCGTCAGTGTAATTGTTGTTGGCAGGGTGAGCTGTCTCAGTTGGTGTCAGTGTTACAGTGACGTCAGGCTCTGGGTTTTAGATCTGAGCGCCGCTGACCGTCCTCCACATGAGTGTTATTGTCAACAAGTGTAGTGGAGATCCCAGAGCTGGCCGCAAGTCCGGGGACAACACCGGTGTTTGCTGGTCTCCATGTGTTGTGTGAGTGAGCATTCGGGTCATGTTGCCTGTTGTCTGCGTGCAGGCTGAACTCCAGATAACGGTGTGCTCCGTCTCTGTATGTTCTGTGTAAACCAGGTGGTGTTAAGCCGTGTGCGCTGAACTGCCTGGCAGAGGGCTACAACTTCTACACAGAGCGCTCTCCTGCGGTCATAGACGGCACCCGGTGTCAGGCTGACTCTCTGGACATTTGCATCAATGGAGAGTGTAAGGTAAGAGTCTAAATCCACAGGATCGAACTTTCCCGTTCTCTTTTACTGAGCAACAAGTGACTAAGAGTTACAGCAGCAGCACCTGAACCAGACTATTAACCTATATTCATTTAAAACGTGACGCGTCCAGGCTTTGCACGCAGTCAGAGTCAGAGGCAAAGATATTCACAGTGGGGAAAGAACGATGACAACAGTTACAGTGCACAGCAGCAGCTTTCAATAAACAACCAGCCTACCTGCTGCAGGCACACCGTCTGCTGGCACCCGCTCCAGAAGTGTCCTGCGCCAGGCTTTGCACGAGGTTCACGGTAATAAATAAGGAAGCAGATTACAGCCTGTTAAAGAGAAGGATGAGATGAAAACTCAGCTTAGATGAATAAATATTCACATGGTCCGTCATTATTATGAGATGAAAGTCATAAGAAGAGGTTAAAGTCTCCGTAAAAGTGGAAATTGAGATACAAAAGTCATAATTTTGATTTTATACCTCAGAATAATTTCCAAGCAGCATTAAATCATGTAAACTTTTTATAGTAGTGACACAAAAATAAGATTACGAACCTGAAAATTAACATAATTTGTCTCCTTTAATTATTATCACAGCACGGTGGTATTAGATCGTGCTGTTGATACAATATTATCCAGTATTATGATCGATTAGCTTGTAGAATGCAATAAAAACTCTGCATCTCCTGCCCTGAGATGATATAATGACCAACCACACTCTGACGTGATCCTCAGCGGGCTCTTGAGCTCGTTTGTGACTCACATTTTGTCAACTCACGACTAATTCCCTCCTGTTTTACATTAACTGACCGAGCAGCACAAGAGAGACTAGCACGAGCGTTTCAGCAGCCTCCTGTTCTCTGTCTTTATCTCCGTCTGCACAGTTTGGTAGATACTGATTGTGTAAACACGACTGCCAGAAGCACAAGACTGCACAATCCTCCAGTGAAGAACAATCAGGCCTTTGAGTCGCTGATTGTGATCGAGTGACTGGCATTGCTCTTTTTTTTTACCCTTATCAGTCCTCTGCAGCCTCGACTGGGATTGTTTTGTGATAAATAAAACACAAAAAATCATTGTTGTGATTGAATAATGATTTTATATATATTTGAAGAGGCTGACTTAATAACAAGGGAAAATAACATTTTATTGAAAGGACTTGGCAGTCGCTGCTGTCTTTGTTTTCATGAGCATAAATCATTTTTTTGTCCAGTTTGTGTGTGTGTGTGTGTGTGTGTGTGTGGAGATGAGGGTCTTTTTGTGTGTATTTTCCGAGATGCAGCTGAAATAACTTCTTGGTTGCTCGCTTTAAGTATTTGCTTTGACTTCCACCTGACCGTACAATTTGATTCCTGTTTGGCGTGCACCGCGCTGCGTCCGTGCCAACAACATTACTCTGATTCTAATATAAAAACACAACATGGTGTGTGTTTTAATGGGAAGAGAATCCTAAGAGGTGGAATATTCCCTACCAGAGGAGCATTGCAGGTTTATTTCCAGTCCGAATCCAGCGTGTCGTTTTTATTTCAGAGGCTGGCTCGCTGGGTTTTCGCTGCCACATTGTGATAAATCTCTAGAACGCCGTCTGCTTGGACGGCGTTCAGAAACACTCAGAGCTGCTCTGCTGTCTGCAGGTGGTGGAGAGACAGAGAGGGAGAGGAGAAAGAACGGGGAGATCCAGAGGAGTGGAAGTGTCGGTGATAACAGTAATCCTCCCAGATGTATTGTCAGACTGCATTAACGCAGAGTTGATAAAGCTGCTAGCACACAGTCTGGAGACTGCGTTACTGCCGAGCTAATATCTAACACACGACAGGTTCTGTCTGCCGCTCTCAGTCTGAACGGCAAAACCCAAAGATATTCAGTCTGCAGGGATATAAAACAGAGCAAAACATTGCATTGTGGGTAATGTAGGCAGCAGGTTTTGAACTGACTTCTTCCTTTTCACAACCTGATGCTTACATTACCCACAATGCAACTTTCTATCAGATTACATGCAGCTTCCTCTGCAGACACAAAAGGCTTTATACTAATTTTTTTTATACATGCAGCAAAACTCCCCCGAGACCTGTGAACTCACTTTAATGTGGACAAATTAGTCGTGGCACCCTTTAAGGTGTTACTCAGAAGAGCGCATACCTCCGCCAAACATATTTACATCTGCCAGATCTGGATTTTTATTTGGATCTGCATCAAATTGTCACTTTTAGATTTTACATGTTGGACTTCATCAAGATCCGTCTGCTGTTTCCTGCTAAATTAACAAAAATGTGGAAAAATCTCACAATGTTAAAGAAAGTAAGAAAACGATTCCTGGATCCGTCCCTCCATCTGGATCCACACCAGAAGTTAACAGGGTCAGTTCTGGGCCATGACCCATCCGTTAAGTAGCTTCTGTGTAACCCGACTGACAAACCAACAAACAACCAACAAACTGACGCAGGTGGAAACATCAGCGACCTCCTTGGCCAAGGGAACAACACAGATCTTTAGCTTCAGTCAAAATCTGCTGACTACGGTCGTTCTGAGGTTTTACCAATTAAGCTACGATGATGCAATCGCTGCAGATTGAGCTCAGATAAAGATTTAATGGGCTTCAGGCAGCCTGCTTAATAAAGTTAATTTGGAGCCAGCACATTATTATATGTTCCAGTGGTTAGTATCAACATCATGTTTTATGATTTCTCATGTGTTTGATATGAAAAAACCTGCCAAGTTTTTCAGCAACTACAGCTGTAATATGCTGGATCCCAATGTAGCTGTTCAAAGTGTTAAAGGATCAGTCTGGTGTTTTATTGAGTATGTTTAAGGTTGCAAGTATAAAGGTACACTAAAAAAGATTAATCCACAGCTGAAACAACAGTGCATTTTTTTTTGGGAACTATTTTCAGCGGTGGATGAAAACACATTTGGTTCTGCGATGAGTATTTCTGACAGCAGGATGGTGTATGTGAGCTTTAAAAGGTGCTAGCAGGAGGATTTTACCAGAGCTGGGTTAGCTAATCAGCTAACTAGCTGGCTAACTGGCGGCGTTTGTATTTCCCAGACAGACATGATGGTCAAAACAATCTTCTCCTTGAACTTTCAGCAAGAAAGTGAATAAACTTTTTCCAAAATTAATCCTTTAAAGGTGCAATATGTAAGAATTGGCCACCTTACTCAAAACAAACAGGGGGCAGCGTATCACCAGAATAACCACTAGCTGCTGCTAACTGTGGCTATCGTTAGCTTATTAGCTGTGCAGCCAGCAGTCCGGAGCACAGGGGGGAGTGTTGGTGTTAACACTGCTGCTACAGGAGCTGTGGATCGGGACACGCCGGGGCTAACTGGTTAGCATGTTAGCTTCAGTAGATGTCTCTGCAACATAATACACCAGACCTCACATTTCTTCACATTCGGTTGATAATTTAAATGTTTTCAACTTATATTCTTACATATTGCACCTTTAAAGATCATGACGCCTGTGCTCTGAAATCTGACATTTGTAGATTTGTAATGAAGTAATAATTTTCACAGTAAAATGATGTTAAATCCTGAATACGTTCAATGCTAACTCTCATTCCCTGTCGGCTTCAAAGCACGTGGGCTGCGACAACATCCTGAGCTCTGACGCTAAAGAAGACCGATGCCGTGTGTGCGGAGGCGACGGCAGCACCTGCGAGGCGACGGAGGGACTCTTCAACGAGTCTCTGCCCAGAGGAGGTAAAACACATCACACTGCAGGCGACGCAGCTTTAAGGATGAGAGACTGAGATGTTGTGTCAGCTCAGGTTTCTGTAATAAAGCAGCTCGCAGGCTTCTTTTGATCCACTCGGTGTGAAAAGGAGAAGAGAGAGAGAAAGTGTGTTTTGGTCTGATGACCACATGTGACAAAGTGAAAGTCACCGGAGACGATTGTGAAGAAATCGTTCCTTTTGTCTGGAAGTCAACACGTCCTGAAGCCAGGAAACATAATCTTTCATGGAAGTGTGCCTTTGTTGCCTTTGTCACCCCCCGACAGAACATATGTTTCTGGCTATTTAGACTGATGTTGTCAGAGTATGGATCAAAACACAATATTTCTCCCATTAATTACATCATGCAGTGAAGACATGAGGAGTAGAGATAGGGACACGGTGTCGGCTTTCGCCCGAGGTCGTCTATAGAGAGCCGGGGGAGAGAGAAAACATATTTCTCCTTCTATGGTATGGCTAGTAAACCATCTAAAAATACTGTGTGTATGTGTGTGTGACTGTTTAAGAAAGGAGGGGATTGTTTTGTCCTCCTGCTTTGTCCTTTTTTGGTGAATTGGAATTTATTCTATATGTCCTCCTACCGAACATGATATGTAACGTCCTGTCTGGTCTGTCTTGTAAAAAACGTCTTGCAGAAATGAGATTAGGAGGGTTGGGGGGAGTCTGAGTGGGAGAAGAAACCGATTTAACGACCCCTGTTCTTGTCTTCCAGGCTACATGGAGGTGGTTCAGATCCCAAAAGGTTCGGTCCACATCGAGATCAAAGAACTCGCCATGTCGAAAAATTACATCGGTAAGTGACGACCTCGAAATGATCACCAGTCACATGTATCATGAGACTAATGTACACTTAGTCGTGCTGGCAGTGTGGCTCGTTCATGTTCGTGGTCCCCAGAGGATGAAGCTCCCTGACTTTTACGTGAGGTCGACATTTTAGTTTTTGATAAAATAACAGCGGCACGATTGAGAGAAACACAGCAGCTCACTGAAAAGACATGGAAACCGAGCGTCTTGGAGACGTAACATCAGGTGCTGAGCAGCAACAAACATTTAATTTTCTTACTCACGGCACAACTCCGGCCCTACGGCAACTCTGAGGGGACAAACTCCTTTGTGCACTCTCTGGTGGGGCGCCCTTTAAATCATGATGCTGTGATGGTAAAGGGGCTCAGTAGTGGATGACGATGGCCTCGTCAAACATCCCGACCCTGCTGCATTTTAGCATTATGTCTGTAGCATTTAGCTCATAGCACCACTGAGGAGGCACTAGTGTGGCTGCGGACCCTGCAGACCCCGTCGTTCCCTGCAGTGCGATGAATTGGCGTATTTGCGACCTCAAGCTGTTTCACATTATCTGTTCAGCTCTGTGTCGACCACATTTCCTGGGATTTCCTCGTGTCTTTGTTGAGAGCAAATTATAGAAGATGGCATCGTTTTAATCTCCTGTTGTCTAATGCGAAGCTGTAAAACCGAGTCTGTAAAAAAAGAAAATAACACACAACCCTGAATCTTAACACATGTGATGGCCATCTTGGCACCAGACTCATCCGCTCCGTTCCAGACTAAACAAAAACTATTTGCAACACTGGCAGCGCCTGACCCAAAACAATCAAACAACCGGATTCAATTAAGCCCGTTCTGTGTCTTTTCATTAACAGGAGAGAGACATGTGACAGCGTGTTGAATTTATAGCGGATGGTGTTGATGGAGGGATTAAGTTACACTTTGAACCAGAGAGCCGCATCAGATTTATAGGGCTGTGGTGACAGCTGCCTGGTCCGCCAGGATTAGAGGGATATGATGTCTATATATCAAAGTTTAAAGAGTGCAATTTTGGCTATTGTGTGTGACGAGATTTTCCCTTCCAAGCAATTTGTAACATTGTTATGAGTTTCATCTGTGACCCCGGTGATAAAGATAATATTTTCTCTTCTGCTGCATTGTCTGAGTTTTTTGCTATTTAGGTCAGCAAAGTTTTAAAGATGTTATATTAAAGTAAAAACTAAGCGAGACGACATAAAAATAGAGTCTGGGATGTCGGTGAGGATTTGTGTAAACTGCCCCGCTCAGAATAACAAGATCACAATGCTCACAATGAGTGCCAGATGTGCTGAAAATTGAATTTATTGAGAGGGGGATTGTGATATGTTAAAGAGGAGTAAACCATTGTTCATCTAATCTGCGTAAACGCTGCAGAGGGGAATCTGCAGAGCACGAGCCAAACAGACAGAATAGCGAGCGGTTGGATCGTTTCTCCTCATTTTGAGGTGGATATTTTCAGATCTGTTGTGCTTGGAGACCAACTTCTGCTTTGACAACCAGACAGAGTGGTATTCATGAGCTTCGTCCAGGCTTTCACCTGAAGCGTGTTTTCTTTCTCTTTCCCAAATTAGACGTATGTACATGTCGCTGCACGTGAATGTCTTCGCTCACGGTGTGTGTGAGTGTTTCTGCTCGACCTGTAGAGAGACAGGAAGTGACGACGATGACGATGAACAGCGACGGTGACATCACACCCAGTGACTGCCTCCACCTGCTACTGTTCCTGTCTGCTTTTGATTTCAGCTTTCTAAAAAGTATTTCTTGTTTTCTGTGATTTCTCAGCTTTGAAATCTGAAGGGGACGATTATTACATCAACGGAGCGTGGACCATCGACTGGCCCAGGAAGTTTGACATCGCGGGGACGGCCTTCCACTACAAGAGACCCTCCGATGAGCCCGAGTCTTTAGAGGCGCTGGGAGCCACCACTGAAAACCTGATTGTCATGGTAATAATAAGACAATATTATAATGTTTTGATCCCGTTTGAATTGTGCCATGAGTTACACGTATGATGTTTGGAGCTCATCTTTTGTTTCATGTCCATCCGAGCAGTTGTGTGCATTTTAATGTCGCGTCGGTCTTGAACTCAACATCTGGGTGCTGACCTCAGACGACCCTCAGCCAGCGGTTTGGGGTTAAATGCGTGCCAACAGTGTCGGCATCCGGGTTGTTGTATCTTGTTCATGTAAAGTAGTGAATGACCTTTTTTTCGCTGCATGTTTGTGTGTTCATGTGAGGCAACAGAGCATTTTCTTGTTGTAACACTCGGTGGTTTCTGCCTGAAAATGAATGCTGAAAATACCAGACCACACAGACGAGCAACCGGCCACTCCACCGCTGGCCATTTCTTTGCGGCTTGCAAAGCCTGACTGCCTCAATCTCCCTCTGCGTCGAGCAGGATGATATAAAAACCCACCAGATCCTTTACTGATCCAGCCTGTCCAGACAGCGTTTAGAGCTGCTGTGATCAATAGTTTAATCTATCTCCTCCCTCCATGTTGCAGTGAAGTAGCTGGAGACTTGTTTTAACGTTGTTTTCGACATTAGCAGCTACAGTGAAGATTTCGGCCTAAAAAAGTGTGTAAATAACGTCTTTCAAAACAATTTGGGATCTCAGGAAACCATTTTATTTATTTTTGGTTGTTTTTCCGTTTTAACTCAAGTCTCCAGCTGCTTGTTGTTTAGCAGAATGCTGCAACTCTGATTTACTGTGAAGCTCCAGAAATGTTTTGCTGACCATGAAACTAGATGTCGGCTAAATTTAGCATTTTTGGGTGAACGTTTCCTTTAACAATGGCTCAAATCACCAGGGAGGGGTGAATCGGGACCTCATTCTGTAGCTCTATGGAGCTTTTTAGCATCTTTCAGCTCGTTGTTTTGGTTTTAAGACCTGCAGCCTCCCTGTGTTTGTTCAGTCTCAGCGCTCTCATCAGCTACCCGAGCATAACTGAGTGTATAGTGGATAAAGAAGAGATGGAGGAGACCAAAACGGAGCTACAATGAGTGAGAAACACAACTCCATATAAATGCTAATTTGACTCTGTGCTCAGATGAAGTTATTATTGTCATTTTCCTTTGTTTGTTTTCATACTGAACACAAATATATTACTAAATATACCTTCTTCTCCTCCTCCTCCTCCTCCTTCTCCTTCTCCTTCTTCTTCTCCTTCTTCTTCTTCTTCTTCTTCTTCTTCTTCCTACTGTTTCTCTCTGTTTGCTGCTCCGTCTGCAGGTTCTCCTTCAGGAACAGAACATGGGAATACGCTACAAGTTCAACGTGCCCATCCAGCGCACCGGGAGTGGTGACAACGAGGTGGGCTTTTCCTGGCACCACCTGCCCTGGTCCGAATGCTCGGCTACCTGCTCTGGAGGTGAGTCAGCACTGGAAGCCTCCGCTGCAGTATGTTTCCTCTGGACTCTGTTAATAGTCACAGAAACATAGCTGTAGCCTTGCCAATGTGGAAGGTGTTGACAAGAACCTGAGGGGTGTCCACTTTCATTTTTAATGTTTATTCAGTCGTGCTTTCTCCAGCTGGGAACCAAATTTAGCATCAAGTCGAACAGAATTTCCACAAAGTGCTTCGTGTGTGTCATTGTTATCTGCCGAGCCTGTTTCCAGTGCATTTTGGTTTTTACAGAAAAAAACATCTCTTCCACTTCAGCCAAGTGTAGGTGGATGGAAACTAGAGATGTACTGATAATATCCCAGTACCGACACCTGAACTTTATGTATCAGCCGATACTGAGCACCGATCCGATATCAGTGCGTTAAAATATATATAGTTATTATTTCTTAACACCCTGTGTGGATGTTATATTATGGATGTGCTCAGTCACACAAGTCACACAAGTTGCATTAACAGATGCAATGGATGAGATTTTCATAAAATAACACAATTCATGTTTTACACAACTATAATTATCAGTTACAATGACCCTTAAAAGAATGAAAACAAGGGTATTTTTGGGTTGAATGAATGCTTTCTTGCAATTTTACTAATTATTATGATCTGACAGACATTAAACTCTGCAAAGAATTCATAAGCAAATGTAAACGACATGAAAACTGTCAGTTTATGACCATGTGATACCTTGAGACTTACTCGCTGCAGCCATGAGATGCTGCTGGGAAGTAGCAGCGTCCTGTTTGTAATAAATTCATTACGTGGTATCAGATCGGTGCATAAACTCGCTGACACTGAGTCCAGCATTTCAGGAAGTATTGGAGGCATTTCTGATGCTGGTGTCTAAACAACCCTGATGGATTTACAAAAAAAACCTTCATACATTTATTTACTCCTCATTACATTTCTTCCTGTCAGTTGTTAAATGCAGAAAAACTTCATGGATTATTTCAAGCGGAGCGTGGGTTCAGCTCTCATCTTCTTCTCTCTTTGTTTTGCCTCAGAACGATGACTTTCTAAAGCGTCTGTACAACTTATTAAACTTTATTTTTCTACGAGAGAAGAGCCGTCTTCTCCGTGTCGACCTTCTGCTGAGCTCCGGTCGCCTTTTAGAAAAAGAAAAAGCACCCCCAAGCATTTTGGTGTTGAGTACCAAAACACACTGCGGGTGTTTAAATTCCTTCTGAATATTTCTAACAGTCTCAAATATTTAATGCTTCATATCTTGTGTGTGCGTGTGTCATTCTGTAAATCTTCCCCCCAACCAGTAATTACACGAACGCTGAGGAGCAGTGTGTGGAAACCCAGTATCATAATTTGCGATCCAAAATCATTACTTTATAGCTGGAGATTGAGCCCTCTAATAAATTCAATATGTATATTTTCCATATTTTAGCCGGCGTAATGAATATGGTGTAATTTCTGTGAATGAGCTGCTCTGCATAGCTTCTGGTTTACCAGAGCTTGCGCACAGATTCGTGGGCCGCTCTTCTTCTTCCCGTCCTACACAGTCAAACATTCAGAATCTGAAACCGCACTGAAATGTTGACCAAGGCCTCAAGAATGACTAAACCAAACCTTTTAGCCCAAAAGCAATGGGTTTCATGTAACAATAAATAGTGTTTCTTCCCAGTTGTCAAGTGTGGCCTGGACGGGTTTGTAATATTTTGTAAAAGCATGACTGAATAAGCATGTGGGTTTCTCTAAAGGAAGGATTTCCAAGTCCTGAGCAGCAGTTTGAATCTATTCCTTAGATGGGGAAGCACACACACGCACGCACACACACACACACACACACAGCACACACATACAGCACACACACACAGCACACACACACACACACACACACACACACACACACAGCACACACACAGCACACACACACAACACACACACACACACACAGCACACACACGGCCTTCCAGTGTTGTAAACATGCCGTTGCATTGTTGATCCAAATGATCTAATTTGTGCCTGTGACTCCGCTGAGCTTTAAATCAGTGAAATGTTATTTAATCATCGTCCCATCAGAGCTCAGCTCATCACGGAGTGTTGTTGAATATTTCACTGCAGCAATAAAACCCATGAAAAACACCTTCTGACAGCCTTACAACCCAAACTCTTTTACCCCATGCCTCGCACTGCTCCTCCAAACTGTATTTCACATTTCGAGCACAGATGGGCAGATTTTCTATATTTCACACACACACGCACACGCACACACACACACACACACACACACACACACACAAACACACACATCCATATCTCATTACAACTGCCAGACAAGTCTGCTGTGGGATACGTCCCACGAGGGCCCAAACAGCCCCTTTCTGAGTTGGTATGGCACACACACACACACACACACACACACACACACACACACACACACACACACCCAGTGGGAGGTGTGACACTGATACGGTAGCCCTCGCTCTCTCCATTAGAAGCCAAAGTAAAGAGCTCTCTGCTCTGTAAAAGTGATTTGCCAAGATATCCTGCAAAGAATCAGGAATTTACATGTCTGGATTTACTACAGGCTGAAAGCGATACCACCGCCGCTCAAACACAGCGAGCGCTCAACACGACGCCCGCCGGCTTCCATGTTTCTTGGGGTGGGTGTGGGGGGGGGGGCTTTAATCAGCTGGGCGAGAGAGATCCGTGCTGCCCCTTATTGATCACTCTCTCTCTTCCCCCTCTCTGCAGGTTCCCAGAAGCAGGAAGTGGTGTGTAAGAGGCTGGATGACAACTCGGTGGTCCAGAACAGCTACTGTGACCCGGACAGCAAACATCCCGAGAACCAGAGAGACTGCAACACTGAGCCCTGTCCTCCAGAGTACGTCATGGTTTTATCGATTATTTGTCTTGTAATCAACTGATGGATTAGTTTTCAGAGTCATAATTGACGTGACAAAAGTTTTCTTTGGGGAAAATACTTTCTTGGCTGTTGGGGAACTTTTCGCAGGTGGCCACGGGGAAAAATCGAGACAAGGCCGAGCAGCTCCGCAGTATCCAGGTCTACATAATACATTCATGGTCAAGCTGAGGAACGACTGTGTCACCTTTCACATCACACACAGACACCTGATCGTATATAAATATTGAGTAAAGCAGCTTTAAGTTAAAGAGCCTGACTCACGATATTAATCCTCCTGCAACGAGCCGAACTGGTTTGTGAGCTTGTGTTTGGAAGAAAATAATAAAATAAAAAAAGGCGGTGATTTATAACTTCATATGTTAACTATTTTCAGTGTTTGCCTCGTGCCAAAAATTAGAGCCCCTTGAAAATGACCACCTGTGTTTTGATTGTTTTGGCTTCTTGGCCGATCCTCGAGGGGTAATATACACGTACACAGGTGCAATATGAACTTGTGTTCGGTGGCCAAATGTCTGCGAGCCACACACACCGTAGCTGGAAGCGTTTGGCCAGACTCGCTTCAATCACGTCTGGAAAAAAGTGGGATTAAATGCATTAATTAGATTCAGACGATCTGACGATTACTCGTGTGCGAGAGCGAGTGTCGGCGTCTTTTCAGCCAAAAACAATGACAGTATCATAGATGTGCTGCGTGAGGGGTCATTTGTTTTCATACAGTCAGACTTCAGTCCGGGGTTATTTATTTTCACATCTGTATCCAGTGGACGCAGACTTGTGGTATCTCATTTGTTTTGATTAGTACTTGAAGGCTGTTGCAGTGTGTGTGTGTGTGTGTGTGTGTGTGTGTGTGTGTATTGAGTTACAGTGCACACATGACATTTGTGTCTGTTACGCAGGCAAACACCCCTTCAGCAGCCTCAGGAAAAGGCCGAGTAACGCCGGCCGTGTAAACACGATTGTTTTAGAATCGGCCGGGTTTTATGAGCTCGGGTAATGAAAGCTAACACAGATGTTTGAACACGTTGTTAATTCTGTATACATTCCTTCAGATGATGTAATATCTCTCAGGCTGGACGTGTTTGGAGGGCTGTTGTCTCGGCAGTTTTATGATATTCAGTCCTGAAGTCTGTAGACAAAGAGTTGAATAAGGTCAATCTAATTTTATGGAGGTCAGAAGCTCAGTGGCACGGCACGGCACGGCACGGCACGGCACGGCACGGCACGGCACGGCACGGCACGGCACGGCACGGCACGGCACGGCACGGCACGGCACGGCGCAGGACATTTAAAGTATGAAATGAATCAGTGCCAACTTTGGCTACTATGGACATATTTCGGCTGGCTTCGATGTCCTGGGGTTTTTCCCGCTCTGCCCTTTTTGTTAATCCAACCTTGATGAAGTCACTCAGATGTACGGAGCCATAATGTGATTTTACACTCCAGCTAATTTCCAAAGCCTGTTTGTAATGAAGAAACCACAGGGAGTAAAACACTCTGGTACACAGAGAGAACAGGAGAGTTGGAGGTCATCGCTCACTGTTGGCTTTTTGTTTTCCCTCCTCCAGGTGGTTCATTGGCGACTGGTCTGAGTGTGGGAAGACTTGTGACGGCGGGATGAGGACGAGGACGGTCCTGTGCATCAGGAAGATCGGCCCCGCTGAGGAGGAGACGCTGGAGGACACCCACTGTCTGACTCACCGCCCAATCGAACGAGAGTCCTGCAACAACCAGTCCTGCCCGCCCAAGTGGGTCACCCTGGATTGGTCAGAGGTGAGACGAGATCCTGAACTTGCTTCAGCTCATTGTGCTGCTGTGGAGATGTTCCCCTGAACACCTCTTCCTGTCTCTTCAGTGCACACCTAAATGTGGCCCCGGCTTCAAACACCGCATCGCCTTGTGTAAGAGCAGCGACCTGACCAAGACCTTCCCGCCCGCCCACTGCCCGAGCCACAACAAACCTCCGGTCCGAATCCGCTGCAGTTTAGGACGCTGTCCGCCTCCTCGCTGGATCCCCGGTGAATGGGGACAGGTAGGACAGCACCTCCTTCATACTCCTACTCCTACATCACATCGAAGAACCTTTTTCTTTCAACTTAAAGGAACAGTTCAGCCAAAAATGATAATTCAGTCAGTATATGGAAAGTCAGGTGAAGTCTCGTCGTCCAACAAAACATTTCTGGAGCTTCACAGTAAAACAGAGTTGCAGCATTCTGCTAAACAACTGAAGCAGCTGGAGACTCGATTTAAAATGGAAAAAAACACGTCTGAAAAAACATAAAATGGCTCCATACAGCTCATCTAGCATTACCCAAGTCTCTGGAAGCCACACCATCCCAAATTGATTTAGAAATATGATTTTTAGTCCCCTTTTTAAGATCTTCACTGTAGCAGCTAAGCTAAAAGCGTTAATGTGCACCCTGTCCCTCGCTGCAAATGTGTAAATAATGTCACGAGGGACTGGTGCGTGCTAACGCTTTTAGCTTAGCAGCTACAGTGAAGATTTCGGTTTCAAAAAGGGTGTAAATAACATACTTGCAAATCCATTTGGGGTCTCAGGGATTCAGAGACTTGGACTACGCTGTTTTAATTTATATTTTAAATCAAGTCTCCAGCTGCTTCAGTTGTTTAGCAGAATGCTGCAACTCTCTTTTACTATGAAGCTCCAGAAATGTTCTGTGGACGACGAAACTTCATCTGACTTTATATCAGCACGGAGGGAGGAGATGATGACTGGATTTTCAATATATTTTGCGAACTCTTCCTTTAAGCTTCCTGAACAACAGTCTGCTGGTTAATCCTTTAAAAGGACATCTTGAATGTTTAAAAGACAAAAGATGCACAGATAGATTCCATGTGTTGGTGAATGGTTAATATAATTTACACCTGGATGACACACAGGACTGTGGTGTGTGCGTGTGTGCGTGTGCGTGTGTGTGCGTGTGTGTGTGTGTGTGCGGGGGCCTGGAGTGTGTGATCAGTGGCAGTAATATCCCCCTGAATGTTTGAAGTTTATCTCTGCCTCGGTCCAGGCCTCTCGATCACTTCCAGGAACACGATTCAGACGAAGGCCGAGGAGTAGCATTCTTGGGCTCACCCTGACATGACTTAGTGCGCTCAGCAGAGCTGTTGAACACTTTACAACACAGCTGACTCATGTTGGTGAGCGGACGCCAAAAAACGTGCGTCAGAGAGGAGCTGTATCTACAAAAAGTATGGCTTGTTATTTTGTTGGGTTTGTTAATAATTCAGTGTAAAGTGGAATTTCAAACAGTGCGCTCTGGTGTTTAGAAGACGGTGTCTCCGGGTCACTCGTCGCTCCGGTGGAGCTGATGTCATGGTTTTAGCTCTGGGTCAGAGGTCAAAGGTCAAGAGTCAGGCAGTCTAGGTCACGGCTCTCCCTCGGCTTCTCCTCGTAACGGCCACATGTGCGTTCACACACACACACACACACACACACAAACATCAGTAACACACCTTTACAATTCAATCAGTGCCAATAACAGCCGTAAACAAAGCAGACCCGACTGATAACCTCAGCGTGGGCCATCAAAGAGCGACTCCTCGTCACGCCGAGCCGAGGTTAATACCTCGTTGAGCAACAGCTGGAGTCTGCTCTTACACAGCACTTTCTCATGCGCTGCAGATGTCTGAGTGTGTGTGAGTGTGTGTGTGTGTGTGTGAGAGTGTGTGTGTGTGTGTGTGAGTGTGTGTGTGTGAGTTTATGTGTGTGCAGCCCTCTCCCTCTGTTTTTTTTTTCTTGGCTGTAATTACAAGCTTCGCCCTCGCTGCTCCGGTCCCTCGCCGGCCGGCCGGCCCTTCGATGCGTCAGAAAGGCGAGATTGTTGCCAGCTACCGAGCTCCTGCTCTCCCAGGCCAAAAGGTCACCGGTTCAAATCCCACTTAAGTCGCACCATTGACGTACGCCATCTGTCATGGCCAGCAGCGGGTCCTAATAAAGACTCTCTAATTGGGAAGGGATGACATGCAGGCGCACTGATCTGAGGCGGCCACAGAGGATCAGTGAAGGTGACAGAAAGCCTGGTAGCTCTGTCGTCAGCGGGGGGGCGAGGCGGCCATTTGTTGAAGGCTGGGTTCACATCACACACTCGTACGTCGGACACACACTCACGGTGGTGGCTGACAGGTGTGTTGTTTCACCACTCTGAGGAGCGTGTTTTGCCAAAAGTGTGTTGGCAGTGACTCCGATTGTTTTTGTGCTCTTTCTTTCTTTCTTTCTTTCTTTCTTTAAATTCTGCGAAGAAGTTTTTATGGTCGCCCACAGAACCGAGTTTATTATAACAGCTGGCACATCCATAGAAGAAGAAATGCAGGTGCACATTAACAAATGTTTCCTCCTTTTGTTCTGTGGTTGAGGCGAGTCCATCGATCGAGTCATTTCTCATTAAGTTTGAGCTTCTTGAAAATGTAAATGATCAATTTGCTGTGATTCACACGGACATGATTAACTTCAGCGACCATCAGGAACATAAATCCATCCATCAGCTGAGAAATCAAAGATAAAGAAACACAGAACCTGCCTGAGAAAGTGAACATAGTGGAGCGTTTAGCAGCTGAAGAGCAGCTGAAGAGCCGGATATTTCCTCGGGGAGTTGGTGGAGCCCAAAACTAGAGCTAAAAGAAGAGTCACATTCATCAAAGTTTCAGTAACACTAATTAATTAATTATGAAGCAATATATTAGAAATAACCCCCAAATAACCACAATAATTACCTCATAATGTCTTGAAAATATTATTGAATAACAGTTAATAAACAGCTGGTTATTTATTTATTACATTTCCAGGAAATGTCCAACTGGTTTCTACTTAACTTCTGCTGACGTTTTAACTTCCGACTAGTTTCACATCATTAAACGTGTTGCTGCTTGTTGGAAAATGGAAAAATATTATGAGCAAATTATATTTGGGTAGGTTTTAATACAAGTGTCCAATCAGATCAGTTATGGCAGGTTTAAAGTAACTTCTGACGTCTTGTGGAAAAAGTCTTTCAAACCTTAAGAAATCATAAATGATGTCGATCCAATCATCAGTTAAAAGTGTCTCTGTGCTCTCTCTCCGTGGATGAAGCCTTAGAAATGCATCTGAAACGATTCACCTGCGTCTCTTTCAGCTCGTAGCTCGGCTCAGACTAACAAGAGACACTTTTCTGTTTCCGTCTCTATCTGCACGAGAAAAACCTCGTGAGCAACAGTTGACCCGGTTCCTCCGAGTTAGGAAACAGAGTCACTGAGAGGCAGCCGGCTGAATCAGACAGAGGAGAAGGTGACTGTCTGCCCGCTGCCTCCGTGCCCTGATGATTGGTTGATTGGATCAAGTCGTGCTGCGTGTGTGTGTGTGTGTGTGTGTGTGTGTGTGTGTGTGTGTGTGTGTGTGTGTGTGTGTGTGTGTGTGTGTGTGTGTGTGTGTGTGTGTGCAGGGATTACTCTGAACGGCTGAGTGTGTGTCTGTCAGGGTCACACAGGGAAACACGGCCCTTATTTACCCAGTCCAGTTGTCTAAACTCGCTCCTGCACAGTTTGACTCTGGTGTTTTTGTGTTGCAGTGTTCGGCCCAGTGCGGCCTGGGCCAGCAGATGAGGACGGTGCAGTGTCTGTCCTACACCGGGCAGCCGTCTAACGAGTGCGCAGAGTCCCTCCGACCCACCACCATGCAGCAGTGCGAGAGCAAGTGCGACGCCACCCCCATCTCCAACGGCGACGGTAAGATGACACATCTGAGTCTGCCATCACGTTTTTAAGAGCGCTGGCTCGACGAGTCGTCTGCTCGACAGTTCTCGTCACGCCGGTCACCAGACGGACGAACCGCAGCTTCCTCCCAAATGCAAAGACAGATGGTTTTGTGTGAGCGTGTCGTACTGTATGTGCGCTGCTTTCACGCCGAGCTCCAGTTGAAAAGGTTATAAACTGTCTCCATCTTCATCCTCACTGTTCTACTTTGACCTAAACACGCTTGGATGACACACTCCTCCACACTTTGCCAGCTACATTAATCTTTCCAGTGAGGTTGGCTCCTGGTCAGAGCGAAACAGCTCAGCCCTCCATATACACTTACACATGATGGATGGCTATTCAGATGCATCGAGAAAGGCCCTTTCGATTAGCCTGAATGGAAAACGTGAGCAGCGTTTACAGGCCGGCTAATGGGATTAGCTGTAGGCTAATTGTTCCTTTACGGACAGCAGTGAGGCAACGTCTCGTTTCATTTGGCTCTGCGGAGGCAGGGGCCAAAGCCTAATAAGGGAAGACACTCTGATCGTGATAAGGCATTTAGAGCGCTGCCTGTCCGGCATCCAGCAAGCAGTTTGTGTGTGTGTGTGTGTGTGTGTGTGTGTGTGTGTGTGTGTATGTGTGTGTGTGTGTGTGTGTGTGTGTGTGTGTGTGCAGTAGGGATGGCAGATAGCCCAGTTAGTGAACGAGGCCAGGATCTGTCTCAGCCTCTGCGTCCAAGTATAGTTGCAGAGTTTGATTCTGTTGAGGGAGATGCACCAGCCTCATGTAGCAGGTTAGCCCCAGTCTGAGCCTCTCATGTATCACTGTCACACTGCAGTCACAGCGAGAAGCGGCTGATTTTGTAACAAATACACGAAGAATACCTCGTACCGCACAAGTCTTCATCTTCTCTTGTGCACACAAGACATAGTCATCCGGTAATAAGTCAGAAAATTAAAACTAGGGGTGCACGATATGGATTTTTTTTCAAGCAGTACCAATAACTGATAATTACCTGCCTCTTGCAACCAATAACTGATAAAAAACAATGTTGTTAGCATTTTTTAAATTTACAAACGTGAAACATGTAGCAGAAGATCTTTGCGTCAGTCGGCGGTGCTGCTCGTACTGCTTTTGTCCGCAGGGGCCGCCAGAATCAACACAAAGTGATCGTTCTTTGCAGCTGCTTTAAATAAACTGACCTTCTTCGCTCTTCTTTCTCTCACCAGAATGCAAAGATGTAAACAAAGTGGCCTACTGCCCGCTGGTACTGAAGTTCAAGTTCTGCAGCCGTGCGTACTTCAGACAGATGTGCTGCAAGACCTGCCAGGGCCACTGACCCCGGGAGAAGAAGAAGAGCGAGACGCAGCGAGACAAAGAGAAAAGGCCAGAAAGAAAAAGATGGAGGGAGGCTGACACGGCACTGAAAGGGAGAGAAGAAGAAAAACAGGGCGGACTGACAAACAAACCTCTGGATCAGCGCTGGTGAGAAGCAGATTTCCCCCCGTTGATCCTCCGACCCTCCATCGTGGTGGAACCCAAACCACTGCTCAGCCCGAAACGCTGACACAAACTTTCTTTTTTTTGTTTTTTTTTAATTTTTCACTTCTGTGAAGTGGAACTCGGAAGATTATTTGTTGGTGATGTTATTTTTATTATAATAATAATTATTAATATCATTGTTAGTCTTCCTTCGTGTTTGTTGTTTTATGAATCCAAAGTGCTGGACACACATCGCTCGCAGAGGATGGACCCCGGAGACGGAGACGGACGGAGGGGAGGACTCCTCGCTCGGTGACGGTGTCGGGACTCCTCCCGTCTGTGGGACGACTGTGATGGTGCTATTGGCAGGCAGACTTTTTTTGGCTTCGGTGCACTTTTCCGTGTAAATACTTTGCCAATTTACCGCTCAAATACGACAGAGAAACCCCATCAGTGTACTGTATATTTATTGTACGATTCCAAACAGAGCTGAGATATTGTCCTCTGATCATGTTTGTGTCAGATAGTAGCCTACTGTCATGGAAGGGAATGTAATGTGATTGAATTCATATTCAATGTCTCTGTGCTGGAATGAGAATATTACATACTGTAACATACGTTAAACCCTTATATACTGTAAGGATTTGTATATTATATATGATGTTAATCCAGGACCAGAAAATACCACGTGGTTAGAGGAGGATCTTTTAAATCACTTTTTCCTTTTTCCCCCCAGACGGGTGCCTTAGTTCCTAACAAATCAAAGACGACCCGGCGTCAGTTATTAGTCCAAACGTAGTATGAAGATATCGTCAGACGGTGCCTGGGCCACTTTTAAAAAACACTGTCACCAAACTGGCCTTTTTCACGAAACATCCAGTGAGGAGCTTTCAGTTCACTTTTGAAGGATTCGTTTTGAAGGAGCATTTTCTATGAAGCAGCTTGTTCATCAGAATCACACTGCAGTCACTATTTCTTTAAGCCGGATGATTATCTAATCAGACGATGGTTGTAATTTCTGTGTTGATCAAGAGTTAAAGGATTAGTTTGACGTTTTTTGGGGAGATGTGTTTATTTGATCGATACCACTTTCATGTCTGTGCTGTAGTTATGAAGCTTTAGCCAGGAGATGTTAGAGACCAGAAAAGACTGGAAGACAACTCAACCTCACTGATAAACATGAAACACGTCATCTTATTTCTTTTGTCTCTGATCGTTCAGTCTGAAGATTTGTAGTCACTGACTGCAGTTTGGTGACTTTTTGTCTTTGCGTCATTTAATAACTTTTTAGCACGCAGGTGCTCGTAATGTTGTGACTTTCAGCAGCCGTTTTTTCCTTGAATGTATCTTTATGTGCATTTTGAAGTGTCGCACTGAAAAAGGTTCATGGAAACGACAGAATAAAAAAAATCCTCGATTTTGCAAAAACGTTTATTTCGCTCCCTCGAGGTGGTTTCCCTCCGAAATGTCCGGGCCGACTGTTTATTTCTCTTCTTCTTCTTCTTCTTGAGGTTTATTAGCAGTACGAAAGTAAAAGGTTTTGTTTCCGGCCACTGCTTCTACCACCTCTAACTTCTACCGCGACAATACTCTTTGCGTAACCTCGTTTAGTCGCTCCAAAGCAGTTGACGGTGCCTAATTATGTTGCAAATTTAAATTAACTTGACATATTTTCAAATGTGTGTCATCACCACGTTATCACCATTTCATTTTTAAATCACACACAACCAACATAAACTGTTAATAAGTAAGATTCGGAGTTGCTGCCAGGTTAGGAGTTTCCCTCTTGTTTCCAGTCTTTATGCTAAGCTAAGCTAACGTCATGAGGCATGAGAGTGGTATCAATCTTCGGTAAATAGACGTATTTCCCAAACTGTCTAACTATTCCTTTAAGCACACACACATCGTTGCCAGACCTCGTATCCAGGCTCCACACACCCCTCCAGATAACGTCACTCCCCCTCTTTCCTCTCAGCCGACTCGATGGTGCTTCTCCCCTCTTTTATTATTTTGTTTTATTTCCATGGAGTACTGTGTTTACCTCCTCTTTTCCTCCCGCTCTGCTCCCGAGGGGTTACGGCCTTCCCAGGCTTCTGGTGCTATCAAGTGGGTGCTTCCATTCAGCCCTCTCTCCAGTGTGCTTAAACGTGAGGCTGGATCCAAACAATATGAAATAATATCCTTGTCAGATATCTCTGTTGGTAAATGCTGGTCATGTTATTGTTTTTTTGTATGTATCTGTTTATACCTCACACTGGGAAAATTTTTTCATTGTTAACCGTTGTATTGTTGTTTTGTGCTACCAACAAAAATGGACGCTCGCCCAGTTGTAACCGATCCCTTCTGCCGGTGTCGGTCGTGAAAGGGAACGCCGAGGAGAAACCTGAGAGACGGTGTGCAAGAATCTCATCGAAGCTGTTAACAACTAATTTTTTTTTTTCATTTTGCTGCTGCTACTTTTTCCGTAGCCACCTTCAGTATGACATGTCGAGCAGATTTTTTTTTTTTATCGGTTACCAAACCTTGAATGAGGCAGTTGGGGAAGGACAGTGGATTGAAAACGGTTCGGACTAACTCATCTGCTGGCCGCGGGGGGAGAACGGGAGCCTCCAGAAAAAAAACGAGAAGTGAAATCAATCAAACTGGTACTCATTGCTGTGAACTCGGATGTTTGAATGTCACATTGCTTATACCTGTACCTTAAAGTGCAAGAGAAATGAAAAAAGCATCGTGATTATTTTGCTTATATTTTATATTCAGTATTAATGTTGGTACACTGTTACTAATTTTTTTTTTTCAAATGTAAATTATATGCTAATTTATTGCGTTGTCTCACTTGTACATTTTTATTTCACTGCATGCAAACTGAAATTTAGCATAGTGAAAAAAATGCAGTGATACAGCCCTTCACCAGCCCTTTTTTTTTTATTTTTTTTTTTTAAAAAGTAGATACAATAAAAAGAGCAGCTTTTAAAGAGACTCTGTGTTGGTCGATTCATTTTCTCCTCTGTCTGTCAAAACACGTTCAACTCTGAGGATTCTGTGTTCAAGATGAATTCATTAAAACTTTGATTAAAATAACGACAAGTTGTGGTTTGACATGGTCTTTATTGGTTTTTATCATGTTGGCACATCAGGTTCCCTCGTCTCAAAGTCTATGAATTTTTTTTATTGGTTTTCAGTCGAATGTGTGAAATAAGGTGTGTTGTTCCCACAGGCTGAAGACGTTTTGTTCTACATCATAAAATACATTAAATGTCCCACAGTTTAATTAAAAAGCTCTTACGTGTCTTTAAAAAGTGTCTAAATGAGACTATAGAGGTCGTCGGGGACATTAAAGACTCATCTACTCACTAGTACAACTTTACAACTGTTGTTTACAACTTGTACATTGATCAGTTTATAGAAAACCTGTATGGTAACTGTGTAGAAAGACGCTTAGTGGTGGTGACGTTTAAGTCATGTGCTTGTGATGTCGTCTGTGAAAATTATCTTGATGAATAAAACCTGTAAGAATCATAAACTCCACCACCTACAAAAGTACATCATCTCTACACCTCTGTTGACTGTAAAGCTGGTGGACAGAACCACCGTGAACCGCCAGAATGAAGCTCGGAGTTGTTGGTACCAGACGTCAGCATCTTGGCAGAACCTGACTCCGCCCAGAGCCCTGAAAATAAAGAGTCCCGTCATCTCTGTTTATTCCAGTGGACTCTGGAAGTTAGTGCAAATACTAGCAGTCCAGTAGAGCTGCAGCAGAACAGGCCGTTTTAAAGGGTAAACTGTGTATTATTATCATATCTGAATCAAAAAACATCAGAAGTCTCTGTGCATCATGTGACGACCAAGCGTTTTGAACTTGTTGTCGCGACTCTTCTCTACTCTACAGCTCTGACTCCGCCCAACTCCCAGCAAGTCAAAAATGGGCAAAAAGGTGGAGCTGAAGTGAGCCTAGTTAGTTAAACAAGCCCACCTAGCAAGATAACGAGCAACGAGGGTGTGTTCGTGTTCAGTTTTGTCTTTAAGCCTTTAAAACTGAGGAACAAGAGTACATTATGAAAATTAATTCCTGTACAGCTGTCATGAAGGGATCAATTAGCTAGAGACCAAAACCATATTTGGTACCAGGCTGTTAACATGTTTATTTCTGCTGTGTAGTTGGGCATTTTAACATGAGCTCTTATAGGGACTGAATTGCTTTTGGAGTCTCAAGTGGTCGTTAGATGAACTGCAGGTTTCATTCATTCCCATGAAAGTTGCTTGATAGGCGCCGAAAAGGTTTTAGAGTCAGAAAGCATGCACACGAGAGCCCGCCTCCAAGCCGGCTGACTTCCTGTTGGCTCAACACACTCACGGATGAGATTCAATAAATCGATCGTAATATTTTTGACTTTTCAAATGTTTTTGGACCGAAACAACCAAATTCTGATAACAAGTGTGTGATGTCATGAACGCAGACGTTGCAAAATCCAGGGCGGCCGCTACGCTACAATCCACTCCACAGCCTCGGTTTGTTCCTGGAGAAAATAGTCCACTTAAGATTAAACGAGTCAAGAAGATAGAAGATACAATAAAAATAGCAACTTTCATAGAGACTCTGTGATTGTGGGTAAACCTCAGTAAACGCCTGTGCAACATTTCTGGTCGTCCACACAGTGATCCCTGTGAGAGGAAGAAAAGCCTGACGTACACTGAGGATCGAATGTGTCGGTGCCAGGGTGGATGCCCCGTTCTCACAGGCTCTCAGAGATATATACTCTTGTCCTTTCACTCAACTCTTGGAAAGCACCCACGGCATGAGAAAAGCTAATGGCATCACACCAGGATACCCGTTACCACCGCTGAAGAAATCCATTCATCCGCTGCCTCAGTTTAGGGTGACCGAATCGGAGAAGGAGGGTTTGTAAAAAAAGCTTTTGTCCTTATCGCCCTAACTCTGACACGCCGGCTGCATCATCATCTCAGGCTCAGACATTATAAACGTCAGCTGTTCTAAGTGAGCGGCACCATTCTGAGCTGACCCATCTCTGTTGCCATAGCTCTGGTATGGTACTCTCCTTCCTTCCTCTCATCCCGGCCTTCGAGTGTCTGGATTCACTCTGTGGGAGCTGTGAGGTTTCCACTCTCCTTGGTAATTAATTCCAAATAAACAGTAACTAGCCCACTTGGCTGGGAAACGCTGCCGTCTCCTTCTAATCCACAGTGTCCAATTACAGAGGGAGACAGATGGCCTGTTTGGTCTAATGTAACCAGTTTAGAATACCTGTACGTCTGGCCCGGCTTCTGTCTGCGGCGCTGGCCCGTCTGCAGGGGTCTGTGATTACATTAGTCCTAACCTGCAGAGCTGAGGGCGACAAGGAGAGGGAAAAAAGGAGGGTGATGGAGTTCAGGCCCGATTCGGTCCCTGCAGATGACCTGACAGCCCCGAGGTGGCGACTTCACATGAACCATACGGACGTGATGGTGTTAAATGTGCACATACAGGAGTGTGTTTTTCTTCAGGTGATCTGTTTTCTAAGTCTGATCTGAGTTGCTTTCTCTCGTGTGTTTATGACTTCAGAACTTGAGGATCATCTTTTAAACTTCCTTTTTTGTTTTTGTCCGTCTGTGAAAACACATGAAAAATAAAATTCAGGCCCCCCAAAAAATAAATGTGTGAAACCAACATTATTTTTTCAGGAAAATAATTTTTCATGTGTAAAAAAAAAACCAAAAAAATTTTGGCAGAAGAAAACTTTTTTTTTTTTTGCTTCTCCCAAAACTTTTTTTTAGCTCGGGTTTAAACATGAAAAAAAACGCACAAAAAAATCTGTTGGTTTCACAAAATTTTAAAATTTTTCCTCGTGGGAAAATTCACTCGGTTCTACACAATAAAAAAGAAGAAATTTGTGAAACCAAGTAAATCTTTTTTTTTCAGGAGAAATTTTTTTTCGTGTGTAAAAATTTTTTTTGCACCTCCCAAAACTTTTTTAAGCTCAGTTTTAAACATGAAAAAACTATTCTCCTGAAAATTCAAATTCAAAAAAACAATTTTTCCTCCTGGGAAAAAATTTACTCAGTTCCACATATATATATAAAAAAAAAGAAAAAATTCTTCTCCATCTGTGAAAACACATGAAAAAAAAAATTCAGAACAAAATGAAAATGAAAAAAAAAACTTCTGAGGATCATCTTTCTGAAGTTCCTTAATTTCTTCGCCATCTGTGAAACACGTGAAAAAAGGGCTAAAAAATATTCTCAAAAAATTTTACATTTTTTTCTCCTGGGAAAAGAAATCACAACAAAAACACTTTTTTTTTTTTTTCAAATGAAAAGAAAATATCTCCAGAAAAAAAGTTTTCCTTTCACTTGGTTTTACAATTATTTTTTAGTTTTTGTCCTCCTGGGAAAAAAATGTACTCGGTTCCACATATTAAAAAAAAAGAAAAAGAAAAAAGAAATCCTCTTGAATTATGATCTACATTCGTTTCTCTGCTGTGTTTATAACTTGAGAACTTCTGAGGATCATCTTTCTGAAGTTCCTTCATTTCTTCTCCATCTGTGAAAACACGTGAAAAAAAACTTTTTTTTTAGGACAAACTTTAAATGTGTGAAACCAAATAAATAATTTATTTTCGGGAGAAATATTTTTTTCGTGTGTAAAAAAAAAAAGTTTTGGCAGGAGAAAAAAAACTTCTTTTTTTGCACCTCCCAAAACTTTTTTTAAGCTCATTTTTAAACATGAAAAACAAAATTCTCCTGAAAAAACTATTTTTTCACACAATTTGACAATTTTTCCTCCTGTGAAAAAAAATGCACTCGATTCGACACATCAAAGAAAAAGAAAGAAAATCCTCTTGAATTATGATCTACATTCGTTTCTCTGCTGTGTTTATGACTTGAGAATTTCTGAGGATCATCTTTCTTCATTTCTTTCCCATCTGTGAAAACATATACAAAAATTGTCAAAATTTTTTTACAATTATTTCTCCTGGGAAAAAGAAAACACTCGGTTCCACACATTAAAAAACAGACAAAAAACATTTTTCAATTGAAAAGAAAACATCTCCTTAAAGAAAGTTTTCCTTTCACTTGGTTTTAGTTTTTTTTTTGTTTTTGTCCTGATCTACATTCTTTTCCTGCTGTGTTTATAACTTGAGAACTTCTGAGGATCATCTTCTGAGAATATTTTTTTCGTGTGTGTAAAAAAAAAAGTTTTGGCAGGAGAAAACTTATTTATTTGCTCAGTTTTAAACATGAAAAAAAATTATCCTGAAAAAAATATTTTTTCAGTTGGTTTCACAAAATTTTACAATTTTTTCCTCCTGGGAAAAAATTGACTCAGTTCCGCATATTAAAAAAAATTATGATCTACATTCGTTTCTCTGCTGTGTTTGTGACTTCAGAACTTCCGAGGATCATCTTTCTTCATTTCTGTCCCATCTGTGAAAACACATGAAAAAAAACTTTTTTTTCAGAGCTGAAAACAATTCAGTGAAACCAACTGAAAAAACATTATTGTCAGGATAATTTTTTTTTTTGTCCTGAAAATTTTTTTTTTCATGTGTTTTCACAGATGGAAAAGAAACGAAGGAATTTTGGAAAGATGATCCTCAGAAGTTATCAAGACATAAACACAGCAGGGAAAGAATGTAGATCATAATTCAAGAGGATTTCTTTTTTAATGTGTGGAACAGAGTAAAAAAGATTTCCAGGAGGAAACATTTTAAAATTTTTAGAAACCAACTGTAAGGAGAATTATTTTTTGTCCTTACAGTTTTGAAAATAATTCAGGATTTTAAAGAGGATTTTTATTTTTATGTGTGGAACCGAGTATTTTTTTTTCCTAGGAAGAAAAATTGTAAAAAAATTTGAAACCAACTGAATTGTTTTTGTTTTCAGGAAGATTTTTTTTAGCCCTTAAAAAATAAAATGTTTTCACAGATGGAGAAGAAATGAAGGAACTTCAGAAAGATGATCCTCGATCGAGTAGATTTATTTCCCAGAGGACAAAAACAAAAACAAAAAATTGTAAAAACCAAGTGGAAAAAAAATTTTTTTTAGGAGATGTTTTTTTTCCATTTGAAAAAAAAAAGTTTTTTTTGTTTTTGTTTTTTGATGTATGGAAAAATTGTAAAAAAAAAAAAAAAAAAAAGAAAGGAATGTGTGAAACCAAGTAAATAATTTCTTTTTGGGAGAGAAAAAAACGTTTTGGCAAGAGGAAAAAAAAACACCTTTTTTTGCACCTCCCAAATTTTTTTTTTTAGCTCAGGTTTAAACATGAAAAAAATATTTTTTCGGTTGGTTTCACAAAATGTTACAATTTTTCCTCCTGGGAAAAAAAATACTCGGTTCCACATATTAAAAAACAACAACTATTTTTTTCAAATAAAAAGAAAACATCTTCAGAAAAAAGCTCCACACAGGAAAAAAAGAAAATCATCTTTCTTAAGTTCCTTCATTTCTTGTCCATCTGTGAAAACACAAGAAAAAAACTCCTTTTTTTTTTCAGAACAAAAAAAAATTCAGTCGGTTTCACAAAATTTTACAATTTTTCCTCCTGGGAAAAAAAAAAATACTTACATTAAAAAAAATAAAAAATTATTCAGTTCCTTTATTTTTTTGAGTAAAATAATCTTTTTTCCAGGAGAATTTATTTTTTGTTGAGGCTGCCTAAACATTTTTTTCACTTGGTTTCACACAATACAGTTTTTGTTTTTTCCTCCTGTAAGTTTTTTTTCCAACAGATGAAAAAAAAAAAGAGGAACTTTTTTCTTAAATCATAAACACAGGAGAGAAAACTATTTAGATCAGACTTCATACTTGGATTATTCTTCCCCTCCCCCTCAGGACTTCTGTAAGACACAGATCATTTTTTGATTCCAGGTGTAAATGTGGTGAAAGTCTCCACTGGACGTTAATGCAGAAGTGTTTAACTCTCGCACTCCAGTGTGTTGACTTTACTTGTCGAGGGGACGATGTTAGTCTCCCTGATGTGTCCCACATGTGTCTGAACAAGTGACAAGATGATTCCCTGTACATCAGGCTGCTTATAATACGAGGTGTGGAGAGGACGGGGAGCAGATTTCTCCTCTTCTCTGGGATTCTGCACTTCAAATGGAAACTACTGACAGTGAGAGAAGCCATCACTGCTGCTTATCAGCATTTAAATAACTCTCACAAGCTGCACGACCAAACAAATGTGTGCACGATACGGCAGCGAGTGTAGAGGATGCACAAGAACATGCACAACACGCCATCACGCCCAAATATAAGTCTTCAGCGTCCTCAGGTTTTGTTTCAGCCACATTTGAGTTGGAGTCTCTTGGTTGGTAATCGTCTGCCAACAGACCTGAGGCTTCACTCTTTTCTGGGTCCTGAGGACGTATCACAGCTCTGGACTTAAAGGGCTGTTGGTGTGTTTATCCTCCAGCTGAGAGGTGTGAGGATTAGCGTAGCCTCAAACAACATAGCTCTCTGAGGGTTCCTCGTTCCTAATCAAAGTTGCCGTGGTAGTGCGGTGTCGTCGACGAGTGCTTGAAGCGTTTCCGACACTCTCCCATTTGAACACAGTGCAGCGGGACAAACAGCTCCAGATGGTGTGGCTGGAGACGGTGCATGCACGGACCTGGGGGGGGGGGGGGGGCTGACAGGCAGGAATGCTGGCCTGGGATGGGAAGGTCACGGCTCCAGCACCTGCTATCTACTGGGCTCTGTTTGGGCTCTGTACTGTTAAGCCCTGCTACTCTTTCCCACAGCTGAGGCCCAGATTGAACCGCCGTGGACGAGATCAAAGCCCCGAAGGGCACAGGCTGCGGAGGAGAGGGCACCAGGCCGCCCATCACATGCACCAGGAGGATGTGTTTTTTCCTTAACACCTTCAAAGACGTGAAGAGAAATGCTTCAGCTGTGCACCGTGGCCTCTGTCAGAGCTGTTTTCCTTCAGTGTCCGGAGCTGCGCTGCCGTTATCAGCTGTGAACCAAACACACTACTGTGCACACTGATGCCATCGACACACATGCAAAATTATCTGGTGCATTTTAACAGGATAATGTCTCTCAGAAAGCTCTCTCAGACTGCCAGCCCCAGTTAGCTTCTTAGCAAATCCAGATTGATTTTATAAAGTCTGGACAGCAAAAAAAAAAAAAAAAAAAAAATCAGATTATAACGTACTGTAGTGGCTCTCTTTAGTCTTTCTTATTTTCATCCTTATTTTTAGTTTCTCCTTATTATAAGCACATAATATGGACAATATGAGACTGCTTTACACGTAAATAAAATAGTTTTAATCCACTCCAGTGTGCATTAAAATATATATATACATTTTTTTTATCCCAAATGATCTCATACAAATAACAGTACGGAAAGTCTGTCGCAGATCAGGGTGGCAACAAACAAAACAAAACATTTTGTAGGTATTTTTAATGGTGTTTCAGAGTTTGTATTTCCTGGAAAAAGATCAAAAATGTTAACGACTCATCCTGCACTCTGTGGCGTGAACTAAAGTTTGTCTATAAAACGGTAATTTAAACACTTGACTGTAAAAGAAGGACACGACAGCAGCAGAGTGTTTCTCTGTTCACAAGAACACAACTTTATAAGTTAAATCACTGATTTGGTTGAAATTGGATCATATTATTCGACTTTGGACAGATAGCTTGACTTGTTCCTAAAGTAGCTGCTAACTGCTGCCAAATGTAGCCGCTAGGTTAGCACGGTTAGCTGTGCAGCTAAGTTAGCGGTCCTAGTTTCTGATTCACCCTCTGTAATGTATTCCCTGTCGTCAAACCGGATGCTGTTATTCCCTCCTGGTCCCGTGTTCACTGGGAGCTGCCAGTCTGGGTGGAGTCGACGGGCGGGTGTAGCGCTAATTTAGCTCTGTTTGTAAATGCCAATCAATATCTGCGACAAGTCTGTCCCTAGCTGCCCGTTTTTATAGGAAACATGCAAACGCAAACAGCACTAATTAGTTTCATGGGAACTTTAAAGACCTGAGTTGAGAGATCAGTTTTGCCTGCAGTCTGAACAAAGCCTGAGTGTGATACTGACTACGTCCGGACAACAGATGAAAGACAAGTCAAGATTACTCTTCAGTTTAAGTTCAGTAGGTCTGTGTGAACCTGAACAAGTGCCCACAGATTCTGCTTTCTAGAAATGGACAACACTCAAGGTCTTGACTGAAGCTCTGAACTGATCCTCAGGCAAAGTCAGAAGCATTTTAACCAGTTCAGACAGGAACTCAACTCCTGACATTGGCCTTCAAAGACACCACCTAAAGGCACACAGCGACCTTCTGCTGTGTTGGGGTTCAGTTAGTGATGGATGCAGGTTGTGTCCTCTAACAGAAAAACCTAGATTACCAGATCGTACTGCTGTCAGAAACAGAAACAAGATCGTTTTCTGAAAAAAATGCAAAACTTTCCATCTTGTTCTCCTGAAAGATAAATTCAAATCTTCAAGTCGCCTCCGAGGATATAAAACAGCCATGTTCCTGTGTTTCCAAGCATCAACACAAAGAGACAAATCCTCACCAGCCACATGTCATGATGCACTCCCTGACCCTCCACAGTGTCGGTGGATCAACACGTTCCTCCAAAATGAAAATGTGTTTTCAGTGAATGGTTCTCTGAGTGCAAAGGGCATGAATCTGGAGTCATCAGTCCTGCTGCTGTCCGGTCCACAGGCGAGTCTGAGGTATGTAACCTCAGCCTCAGGTAAAGAAGATGAAAGGGGCTCACAGCCAGGAAACAAGTGGCCGGCGCTCCGTCATTGGGTACCGAAAACAAACAGACTGAGGTCACGTTTGTTTGGCTGCAGGCTTTGCTTCTTCATCATGTTCGCCGAAGTGAGATTTCATCTTCACCTTCGGTTCCCCCCAAATACTTTTAAAATGACATATTTCTTTAAACCTGCTTATATTTTCGATCAAGTGACGGTACACAGTGATGTGGTCAATCATAATGCTGATGTCATTGAGAAATCACACGACTCTGCGGCTCAAGCTTCTCAGGCTCTTCTAGCTCATGCTATTCGCTTTCTACGACAAGTGCTTCCCATCTAACAAACTCACAAAGGCAACGTTTCCAACCGAAATAAATCTCTGATGAATCTTTGGATCATTATGGCGTAGGGTTGGTTGGTTGGTTGGTTGGATGTCATTCTCCTAAACAGCTGAAGTAGCTGGAGACTTGTTTTAAAACGTAATAAACAGCGAGGACAGCTCTTTCCGCTGACCTACACTTGAAGAAGGACTTTGTTCTCTGTTGAGAACAACCGACTGATGAAACTCTAGTTAATTAATAAAATTGCTTGCAAGCAGATCATTTTGTCTTTACAGCCACTTCTTCATTGTAATGAGAGTGCAGAGAGATCACATTAAGGACGACTCACACACACACACTATAAAACAGGATGACTTCTTCCTCCATTAAACATATTGTTACCACAGTTACAAGCTACTGAAAGAACAGATCTTAAAGAGGGGTCACATGACAGCGGACCATCATGACTGCTGTCAAACCTTCGACGTGCCTCCGCCGGACGTCCTCGGCGTGTCCGCATATTAAACAAAGATTCACCTTCTTCCCGTCCAGAGTGAAGGACGTGTGGGCTATGAAACGGAGACGGACGCAGCATTACAATGTAACTGAACAGAGTAATGACCGTGAGCCACGTAGCTTTCTGTTCTGTGCCGGCAGCCCCATTATCATTTGTCCTCATTAGCTTCCTGTCATTTATTAGTTGGAGCAGAGGAGGCTAAATCACAACATAATTCATTCTTGATGGATTTCATAATGTTCTCGAGAGAGAAGATGTCCTTAAGTAAGCTGTACATAGAGTACGCTATTCAAGAGCACCACCCGCCCAAATGATGACACCCACATACACACACTATATTATTCAGTCTCAGCCACAACCAGGCAGAAGTCCTTGGCTTTACTCCATTGGCCTAAGTGATTGGCTATTGATTCTTTATTCACTTAATCCATTTACCTGCCGTCTTTCCTGCTGACAGAGGACAGTATAGGAACAAAGCCACGTCCCTTAAAGGTGACCCAGCTACCTGCAGACCCACAACACATCCAGAACCTGAAGGGTTAAAGTCTCAGTCGACTCACATCGGAGTTTCTGACAAACCAACGATCTGACGCAGAGACACAATCACAACTGTGTGAAAACTACGAGAGTAGAAATGGAGGGTTGATAATTAGCATATATAAGGGTGGGTGGATGGATGGATGGATGGATGGATGGATGGATGGATGGATGGATGGATGGATGGATGGTTGGTTGGTTGGTTGGTGGGATGGATGGATGGATGAATGGAGGGTTGAATGCATGAATGGTTGGTTGGTTGGTTGGATGAATGGATGGACGGATGGATGGACGGTTGGATAGATGGATGAAGGGATGGATGGCTTGTTGGTTGGGTGGTTGGTTGGATGAATTTATGGATGGATGGATGAATGGATGGAGAGATGGATGATGGATGGATGGAGGGCTGGTTGGTTGGTTGGTTGGATGAATGGATGGATGGACGGTTGATAGATGGATGAAGGGGTGGATGGTGCGTTGGTTGGGTGGTTGGTTGGATGAATGGATGGAGAGATGGATGGATGGATGGATGGAGGGCTGGTTGGTTGGATGAATGGATAGATGGATGGATGGATGGATGGATGGATGGACCGACCATCCAGCTGTCCATCCCAGATATAACAGTAGTCCACAAACCAGTGGCTGAGGCCACATCCATCCATCCACCCGTTAAGATACTTCAGTCGGTGATCAGAGTGGTGACGGAGCGACACCACCGTCCTTTGAGCCAAACGATTTGTGTGACTAAAAACATCATTGAACAAAACAGATCAAATTCTTACCTGTAACGATTCAGTTTACCAAAAACTAGATGCTGAAATACTAATTAAAGCATCACGTTGTATTAATACGACTGCAGATATACTATGACTGGTTTGCATTAACGTCTCACATCAGGGCTCCTACTCTCTCGCCAAAATTCAACATGATGCTTCCATCTTTCTCTTACAATCTGTCACAATATGGAATAAATTCACTCAGACCGTACATGGAAATATTTTATAAGGTCCAACTAGGAGGTCAGATAACAACTGCCTTCCATGTAACTCGATGCTAAATATTCTTTCAGCTTGAGGTGAAGTATTTCTGAGGTTTGCCTTCCTGAGTTTAACCTTGGTCTTAGTTGTAGTCCTGGGCTAAATGTACTGTTTACACTAGTTTCCTTCGGTGTGTTCAGTTTCTGAGAAATAGCACTCATTCCTGATCAGTCCTGTCCAATAGCTGTGGTATTGGAAATGTCATGGACGGGCCTCGCTCGGACCTCATGTTTGGCAGGATGTAGAGGAATGAATATGTTATTGTTAATGTCCCGACACCCGGCATCACACAGCACCGCCCCGTTCTCTTCCTCTGACCGCTGACACACACCTCGGCACCGACATTCATCATTCAGGGTGTGTTTGAGTCGTCTCAACAATGACTCACAAACAAAAGACAGTAAAAACACAATGAGCATATTTGAGGATATTGTTCACAGAAGGAAAAAAAGTCAGATTTGATCTCTGATATTAAGACTTTTATTCAAGTTGTTGTGGGTCTTTAAAAGTCTGTGAGTTCAGCTCTCAGAACTTTTGTAGTTTCTTCCTGAATCTACGTTTTTCCCCTGCGTCCCATCTACTTTTTCAAGACACGTAAGAGTTTTATAATTAAATTGTGGGACATTTAATGTATTTTATGTCGTAGAGCGACACAAAAAAGTCTCTTCCAAGAGGGAACTTGAAATCTGGGTTTTAGGACTGTCATGGTGACATCACGGTGGGTTTATACCTGGTTTTCATGCGTACTTTGAAAATGTGCAGAAGAACAGGTGGATGTAAATATGCATCCTATGACCTCCATAGAACTAACACATAGTTCAAGCTGAACTTTCATACATTTGGGTTTTGTCTTTTACTAATCCATCACTTTCCAAAGTAAGTGATGGATTAGTCGATTAATCGATTGAAAGAAAACAAGTTGCCAACTATCTTAAAAATCGATTGATTGTTCGAGTCATTTTTCAAGTAAAAGTTTCAACATTTTGCTGGTTTCGACACCTTAAATATATAGATTTCTTGCTTTTTTGGAAATTCGTGACTGTAGAGTCTTTGGGGTTGTTTGCAGCCGATAACTCTTTCGGTGTACATGTGGACATGTGATGTGAAATCTGGACCTATCCTTTCAGACTAGACACCTGCAGCAGAGACAAACGATCTCCCTGCTCTGTCCTTGGACGTCTGCGAGTGACCAAACCATTAACCATGAAAAACCCTGCTGAGCCTGTCCGAACCATCTTCTCTTTGATCCCACCGACTCATCAATATCCCTCGTATGAGCGCACGCTAACTCACAGAGCTCTCCTCGTCTGTCCATCACACCCCGGGGAGGGAGGACTCGGTTCAGGGGGTCAGACACGTGGTACGAGCTACAGACCCACTTAAACCTGCAGCGTGCAGACCAAGTTAAATGTTAATATTTATGCTTTTGTTTAACGAGAAGAAAAGACAGCCGAGGGGAGAAAATAATCCCCGTCCCAAAAGAAGTGTTGGTTGTATTTCTAAGAGATGAGGAGGATTATCTGGCTATATTTAGCCCTCACACACACAAGGGCACGGGGAGATAGTGGTTGTAGAATAGCTTGATAATGCTATTACCATTCCATCTCATCCCTGGCAGTCACGTGACCGGCAGCAAAGAGTGGTATTTCCTGCTCCGAGCCGGGCACAGTGACACCGGGGAGCGTTAAGTATTCTCCTGGTGGTGCTGGAGAGGAATTACACCGTCCTGTCTTCCTCTCTGCTCGCCACCTTTAAACATAAATTACTGATTTATGTGATGAGCAGTGTCCTTATAAAAAAAGCTAACTCGTCTGAGCGTTTCTGTGCGTCTTCATGAAAAGAAATATTTGACGATTCTTCTCTCAGCGGTTCATCGTCTCAACCTGACCTGCACCCGGCAGCACATACAGTCACTTAGATCACCGGATCACCTGTTTTAGATTTGCGGCAGCTCGGGCCGAGCCGGGCTCATAATGTAACATTAACTCTCCTTCCTGTTCCATATGAAAATTTAAGCATAATCCCAGAAGTGCAGTAAAAAATAGTGTGCCGGCCAAACGCAGCTCCTGGTCACACACATGGCAGCGGCAGATCATTTACCCCGAAACCACCACAGTGAGGTAAAGTCTTTGGTTTAAACAGTTCCTTTTTACAAGCTCTGACTGCTCCAGCGGTGACCTGAGCGGGACGCAGCGCCAGATATTACTGAAAAAGAAATTGCAGCAGGGTGGTGAGGCCATCACTGGTGTCTGCCTCAACGTTAAAGGAACAGTTCACCAATAAATTAAAATCCAGTCATCATCTCCTCCCTCCATGCTGATGGAAAGTCAGGTGTTTAGCAGAACGCTGCAACTCTGTTTCACTGTGAAGCTCCAGAAATGTTTTGTGGACTACGAGACTTCACCTGACTTTCATCAGCGTGGAGGGAGGAGATGATGGCTGGACTTTCACTTGTGGGTGAACTTTTCTTTGATAAGAATAGTTCAACATTTTGGGAAAACATTGCTTGTTTCTTGCCGAGAGTCTGGCAAAAAGTTTGATTCCACTCTATTGTCTTTACGGTGAGTATAAGGCTACAGCCAGGAGGCAGTTAGCTTAGCTTAGCATAAGGACTGGAAACAGATTAAACAGCTAGCATGAAGGTAAATCAAAAGCTCACTGATAAATACGAAATAGTTCCATTACATTTTTTTTTACAGATAAAACAAACAAGATATTTTGTGTTAATTAATGTTGTAAAAAGCACTCAAAAGTCAAACTTGAGTAAAAGATCATGTGATAAACTTTAGTTAAAGTTAAAGTACTCTGTCTCCTGGCTGTATCTTTATATTCAGACTTGAGAGTATTGATCTTCTCATCTACAGAGAATAAGAGAATACATTTCAGAGCTGAGAGGATGAATCAGGTTATTTGTTAACCTCCTGTTGTCTGTAATTAGTTTAATACCACTTTATCTGAGCCGATGATTGTGCCCAGTATTAAGAGTATTTTGGGTTTTATAAAGGGACAACAGGAAAGCTCGACACAGCAGATGTCTTGGCCATGAAAGCACAGCTGTGTCTGAGCTCAGTCTCCAGTGACCAAACTGTCAACTTCACTTTCTGCACATTTCTTTGAGTCACGATTCGTCTTTATTTTGGACAACTTTTGATTATGACCTCAGAAAAAAATTATAATAATTGAATCCGCTCATTTTTTGACAAAGTCACCAAAACCAGAACATTTTGAGCTTCTTAAAGATGTTACTGCATCTTACTGCAGAGCTGTTGTATCTGATTGCATCAGATTATACAGGTGAACCCAGTGAGGTCAAAATCAGATAGAAGAGTCGAATCAGATCGTTACGGACCGTTAACAAATGTCCTTTATTTTTTCTAACAGTCACAGTGAAGCTGAACAGAAACAGACAGAAAGGCGTAGAAAAGTTACCAACACTACACGTAATTAAATCATGACCTCGCTCATTACTACGACCACAGTGAACCTGATGAGAGTCCAGGCGCAGCTGTTTCAAACGGAGAAGCCTGTCCATCACAGATTACAGGGATCTGAGCGCTCAGGTCAGCATCCTCAGTCCAGATGTTCGAGCCAGGAGCCGGTTCAAAGTCTGAAGTGGGTTTTGAAGTGGACAGGCGGGATGCTGTTTGACCAGTTCTTCAGGACCTGACCTCCGACCTCGCGACCTCACCACTTGGCCTTCTTCTCCTTCATGAGCTTCTTGCTCTCCTCTCTCCTCCGCTTGTTGACGGGGTTGCGCGGGTCGTAGATCTCGAAGGTGTCCTCGTCGTGCACGTTGGCATCCTTGACTTTTCTGGTTTGCTCATCAAACTGCAGAACGTGGGCCATCCTAAATCAGAAGGAGAGAGGCGGAGAGAGTTCAAAGAACAGCAGCAGAGGATCCACTAAATCACAGCCCTGCAGGACTTTTACCCAGAGACGAGTCTCCTTCTGCTGTGAGCAGTTTGATTCAATATGATTATCAAAGAAACTTTAGTTATAGTTTCAAAAAAGAAGAAACAAAAACGGCAGATGAAGGTGAATCAACTGAGATGAGTTCACAAACACAAACAGATGAAAATAAAACATTAAAAGCATGAAAACTTAAAATACAAATACTTCAGGTATCTGTACTGTACCTGAGTATCTCTGAGACTTTCCCTCTCTACATCTGAACACAAACATCTGAACTTTCTCCTCCTCACGTTTCCAAAACAGGCTTGTTACTTTAGTTTGATGCGTTTGAGGTGAATTATGGATTATCTTTATTTGGCGTCATCGCACGCCGCCTTTCTATTACTTTGACTGGAGTACAGAAGTTGAATCAATACTTCTACTTTTACCAGAGTCTGTTTTTACACAAGAACTTCTACTGGAGGACAGACTGTGTGGACCTTTGACTCCTCTGTACTTTACTGAAACCGGCTGAAATGATGCTGGTGAGCGTCGTGTGAGTGGACCAAAAGCTGTGGGCAGTAAAACCAAAACAATGAGCTGAAAGACGCTTTGAAGCTCAACAGAGCTGGGAGGAAGAGCAGCGTCAGGTGGGCTCGTCACTACAAACGACCATTTTCACAGTTTACTTATCTTTTCCCAACTGCCTGAACTTTGTCATTTGGACTAAACCTCAAAATACGTCCAAAACATTCTGGTATTCAAAATATAACAAACAACACTAAAGACAACTTTCTGTGCCAGAGGAGCATGAAGCAGGTATTTAACTGTGTCTCTCAGTAAACACAAGAAGTACATGTACAGTTACAGGCTCATATTCTGAGACAGTCCTGAGAGAAAGCCCCGGTCCCCAGAGAACAGACGCTCATGTGTCTTTCATTTCCCCCGTCAGTTTCTCTTCCCCCGAAGACAGATTAAAGCATGAGGACATTCCTCACAGGAGATATCAGCGTCAGGCTCTTCACAGGACACGATTTCTCCAGCCGCTGTGTGAACGCTATCGGTAACATCTAAACAACAAAGCAGGAGTGACTAATCGATCGCAAGCGTTCATTTTTAGCCACGCTAGCGGCTAAAAAACTCTGCCGTGTTTTCAGCCGGTGAAGTCGAAAGTTGTCTGAGAGGAGAAAACCAGAAATAACTGAAAATGTTGGATTCTGATGTGGAGGAGAGCGTTACAGTCGTGCTATCAGCGTGGTTGTAGGTCAGTTTGTGGGTCCACATGGAAATATGCCAACAACAAGTGTCCACAGTATTTTTTTCTGAACTCCAGCTTCTTTTTTTTTCAATTGTTCCCAGTGAGGAGCGAGCGTCTGCAGCAGGCGGCCACCCGGAGAAAAAGCCCAGCATCTTTTATTCTGAGCACTCCGCCTTGTTTGCGCCCGCATCCTCCTCGCTCTGATGTCCCGATGTCAAATAAAAAACAGACAGTAAACCTCAAAGGATCAGTGTCCATCATAAAGCGGCGGTTGTTGTCACAGAGGCAAGATGCACGTGTCCTGGGACCTTATTTTCCTCTGAGAGCAGCTTATTTATTCACTTATGGAAAAAATACATATTTCTGAGTTTGTATTATTACCTCATTAATATTGTAAATATTAAAAGTCTCCATCTACTTCAGTTGTTTTTAAGTCTCCAGCTTCATCCTCCATGTTTTGTGAACTATGAGACTTCACCTGACTTTCCATCCTCCTGGAGTCGAGGAGATTAAAATGGTCTCAGTTTTGTCTGTTTTCTGAATGTTGTCTTACTTTTCCAGTCGACTGGTCTAAATCTAAACTTCAGTCGTTGGGATGGTCCCTTGTTCGCTCGAGCCGCCTCATGTCACGTTCTCTGAAGCTTCCCTGATGATCAGCAGGTCTTTATCATCTGCTGGTGAAGAAATATTTACGTGACCTGGTGCTGTTTATGTCTGGGTGTGTACATTGTGCTCACGTGCAACCAGTGTGTGTTTCAAACTACTAAATAAAGAAACTGTATATTCTCTGCTGTATATTTTAAAATATTTGGTGTTTGATGGCGTGTCTGCCGTGTGTAGCGTGTGGTATGCGTCTCTGGCGTGGTGTGTTTGTGTGTCGACGTGTGTGTGTGTGTGTGTGTGTGTGTGCGCGCTCTGCACTCTCTCCAGTGTTCATTTGAAATCGGCAGGAGTTGTGACAGCTCATCTAGAATGTCATGGCTAGACTCTGGCAGACCCTGAGGACTCCTGCAGTGTGAGCGGGCCGCCTCTGATAATTTGTCTAGCAGTCTCGGTGATGACAGCCCGCCGGCCGTACGGCCTCAGAGTCCTGCAGCTCGGAGACGCGATGTGGAAACCCGGACGTTCAGGGCTTATCAAAACCACTCTGTGCTGCCATGATGCGAGGCCACAGAAGCCTTTCCTCAATTTATTTTTCTTTTGCACAAGTAGGGGGTGGGAGCTAAGGAGTACAGGAGGAGAGAGCAGCTTTGCATTGAGAGTGTGTGTGTTAGAGGAGGAGGAGGAGGAGGAGGAGGAGGAGGGAGAGTCAGAATTTGTAGACACAGACACAGATGGAATAGTTTACCTCCTCTGGCCCAGACTTGACTTCCAATGTCTGACCTGTTGTAACCCACATTCTGTTCGCGGCGCTCCTCGAGTGGCACAGACTTCCCACTGGTGTTTTTCTAGGACTGCTATGCTACCGCCGCTGTCCCTCCCTCCTCGCCATACCTGGCGGGGGCAGCGCAGTGAGGTGTCTACAGGCCGGGAGAGGCTCCGACAGCCAGCCAAGGCCTCGCTCAAATTCACAACACGCGCACACACGCACACACACACACGCACACACACACACACACACACACGGACTGCACTTCAAGGGGGCTTCTGGAGACTAATAGCAACTACAGATTTTGTTATTCTAAATCTCTCACACACACACAGACACTTCTGCTCACATTCAAACACATGGTATTCATTTCAAACCCTCTCTGTGTAGTTAGACTTTGAGATCTTTGGTGAAAAACAGAATATGAGAGGAAAACACAGCGTCAGGGCTGATTTCCTGATGGCCAATCTGGTGGCTGCGGGTTGAAATCCGAAAACTTGACACACACACATACACACACACACACATACATGCACACGACTTGAACTTTGACACACATTTATCAGAACCTGAAGCGAGCTTTGGATCTGACAAAAGGTCAGTTTTATCACTCAGGGAAACAAAGAATGATTTTCTGCCTCTTACTTTTACAATAAATGGTTTCTTTTACCGTCCAGTGTTCACAGTGAGGGTATCAATAGGAACAACACAGCGGAGGCTAATGAAAAAAGCCTTTTCGTGCCAACTTGTCATGCTTCAACTTCACCGTCCACAAAACAGAGCGTTTGCCAAACTGCTTCTTGAACTCTCCAGGAACACTCTGGACTCTGGTGCGCTCACATGCTGCTCACTGCTGCTGCTAATATCTGCTACTGTGAACAGTGTCAGTGATTTAAAACGGAGCACGAGCGCTTCAACGGCACCGACTTTCATTCTGCCTCAGTGTTACTTCTCTTTAACACGAGTGTATCATAAAATCCTGACAAAAATATTCTCTTGACGTTACAATGAAAGAGGAACAAATACTGAAGTGAAACAAAAACCATAAACAGATAAATGTGGCCAGAAATCTGAGCTGATAAAGAAAAATTATAAAAATCATTTACGTTACATCTTCTCTCAGACTTGCGGAAAGAAAACGTCCAAAACACAAACGAAGGTTTTTACTTTACTTCAGATTTCTGTTCTGGTGCTTTATACAAATTAGCACATATTTAATTAGATTTCCTTATTTGCATATTTAAAGATAAAATATCAGAAAACTTGCGATACAAAAAAATAATCGTCTCAACATGAGGAATCAACTGGGGAGGTTTCATGGTGATATCTATACGTTAAAGACAGAAAAGACAGTTTTTTATAATCCGTATCTTTTGTTTTCTCAAAATATTTTTTTCAACACACTCTTAAGCAAACATCTCCACTTCAGCAGCTCTTACATACACTTGGGTGTGTACGTAAGTGTTATGTAACTCTGACCCATTCCAGTTTTGTTCCTCTCTATGTTCTGAAGGTGTTTATAGAGGGGTTTGTTTCACTCACAGCCTGATTTATAGAAGATTTTATTCCTAAAAACATGGAAAAAGTGATTTTTTTTAAGGCTGTTGACATTATTTTCTGGAACCTTTGACTCTAATATGTTAGCAATGTTAAAAATAGTGTGTCGTTTAATGGTTAACAGTTAGTGTAGATGTTTTTCCGTGAGTTTCTGGAGGCGGCGAGTCGGCTACAAGTCCCTGATTTGCATAAAGTAGCCTCGAAGTCAACTTTGTACATATTGTTATTGTTATTCTATTCGGAGCTGATGCCAACATTTACTCCTTTTACACTTTATATTATTACTTGATTGTGTTTTTCTTTTCCATTCTTGTCGAGCTCTGGCACAAGACTTTCCTTCAGGATTAACAAAGTTTTATCTCATCTTCATAAAGCCCTAAACGCTGCCTGCGTCCCTCAGCCATGAATGTAAGTGACTGTACCGTCAGGATGGACTGAAGGAGTCACGGCAGCTACATTTAAAGAATGTTTTGATTGCGTGATGATCGATGACCACAAAACTAAGGAAATACAAAAAATCCACTTCTACATCTTTGATGGTTTGAGGCTCACTGACCATCCTTTGTCGTCGTCCTCTTCCAGCTCCTCCACGGCCTCCTCCGGAGTGTCAGTGATGGCCGAAGACAACTTGGACTTGAATTGATTGAGGAGGGCCAGAGTCTACCAAGAGATCAGACATAATTCATATAGTATTCAGTACAAACTGAACTAGGACAGATTCTCCAGTCTGGCTCCTGATTGAGTTGCGCTGTTTTACCTGGGCTTCTCTGTTCTTGCCTTTCTTCAGTTTTTGCTTCCTGAGCTCTTCGTACTTCTTCCGTCCCTCCAGATATTCAGCCACGGCCTCGTTGGACGGCTTTTCATCCTCTGGAGAGACAAGAAAGACGTCACTACTGATTACTATTACAAATATCTCGTGAAGTCAGTAAAGTATGAAATATTTCTTTAGTTCCTCAGACAACATTTTAACCGAGTCTGGGACTGAACACACTCCACTGAAAGATTCTGCCATCGCAAAACAGATATTAAAATGATTAAAAATGTACTAATTTATTTATTTTTTTGACAATTCACAATCTTATCGTTCATATGTTTCTAGATTTACAATTTTCAAACATTTTCTTTGAAAAATATTTATTGGCTTTTCCGTAAAAACCCTCCCGTCCCAGATAACACGACATTCTCGATTAAAGAAAAAAGAACATTAAATACAGAAAACTTAAACAAACATTAAATAATAAGTAATAAATTAAGGACAAAGGAGAAACTTACATAAATAAAGCAGATTCAAATGGAGGTAAAAGTAAAATAACATCAGTGAAATATGTTTTCGACCATCTTGTTATTGACCAACATTAAAATTAGGCATCTTGAAAGAAATTAAATCTTCCTCCAACAGCTGAATATTTGAAAAACTACTGAATTCAGACATTAAGAAGTTCCCTGATGCTCCCAGTTGACAACATTCGTGGGGAGAAAAGAAATACGAGCGCTTCACATGCTTCCCGGCACTTTGACGGATGAGGAGCTAAAAAACTGGGCAGAACACGATCAGAGAGAAAAGATAAAAGAAGGTGAAGCTCGTCAAGCTGTGACAGTTGCTGCCGTACATGATCTGAGAACATGATAATAAGAGAGGTGAAGAGATGAGGCAACGCAGGGCAGTCCTCTCATCTCACAGTGACAAGCTCTGCATGAATCCATACAAAGATATAGTGAAGCAGAGCCCCGGCCCACTAACCCCTCACTTTATCTTTCTCACAGATGGCCGACTCTCTGGCAGCTACCTTATACCCCAAACCTTATGTAATGGATCGCTCCCAGGCAAGAAGAGACCCTCTGAACGCTCCACAGAGACACGCGAGCATACGGGGATTTTTCACTTCATTCACACAAAAGTCCAGTTTTTTTTTAATGGTTCTGGTCATTCTGAGATTTTGGGCTGTTCTTAGATGAGAGAAGACAGAACTTTATTATTCCTGAAGGGAATTCTTGTGTCAGAGATCGACTCCAGTACAACCAGTAACAGCAGGTCACACACTGGGCCTTTACATAACACGTCTTCCTTCAGACTAGAGCGGGAAACACACCAACAACTTGGGCCATTCAGTCTGATTACATTTAGAAAGTCTAGAAGAGCCACAAGATTAAATTATCTTATCTCCATTCAGGTTAGCCGGGCGCTACACCGGCAGTTAGGGGACCTTATTGTCCTCTGAGAGCAGCTTGTTTATTCACTGATGGAAAAAATGCATATTTCTGACAGATTAACATTGTAAATATCAAAATTCTGAGTTTGAATTTCTTCTCCAAAACTACAGAATGCCCTTTAATTAGATTTAATTTGCATTGTAAAACATTAATTATCAGAAAAAAATAATACATTTTTAAAATGTTTTTTGTAACGTGAGTAATTAACTGGGAAAGTTTCACGGTGATATCTGAGAGTTTTAGTTTTTAAAGCCGTCACACCAAAGCACATGGAATGGAAATTTGGAAACTTATAAAACTGATTTTCTGGGTTCTCATTAACGTGGCACTCTGCTGCAGAACAAAATATGGAGGTATCGTATTATCGTGATATGGCCTGAAAATATCAGGATATTATTTCAAGGCCGTAGCACCCAGCCCCAACTGTATTTGGTTTTATTTATTTTTTGTCTTGGTTTTTGCTGTTTTCATCTTTATCACTTCATTAATTTCCCCCCTCTGCTTCTGACTCTTGAACTGCTGTGACAAGTGAATTTCTCCAGGCTGGGATCAATAAATTCTCATCTTATCTCTGGAACAATTAATTGAAAATGAAGATAATGATCATGTGCAGCTCTGAAGGAACACTAAGGTCTAAACTGTAAACGTTTCATAACTCACTCACAGATGACACGGAGAGTGAAGTCACAGCGCTGACGGCGACGCGGTGAATAATTTTCCACCTCTGCAGTGTGTGTGTGTGTGTGTGTGTGTGTGTGTGTGTGTGTGTGTGTGTGTGTGTGTGTGTGTGTGTGACGTCATCATGAATGAGAGGAGAGACGAGACCATCGGCGTGCTGACATCGGTGTCTCGTACAGTTAACGTGCTTCTGTAAATCTCCGAGCTCAGACTGTGCTCAGGCTGTGAAGTCACAGAGTGGCAGACAGTGAGCACAGTCTGCTGGCTGCTGGAGCGACTGCTTTCCACAACAAAATGTGATGTCACACACACACACACAGACACACACACACACACACAGACACACACATGGCGAGACAGCGTCACCTCGCTGGACAAACTGTGACAAATTCAGCTGCAGCAAATAAATGATGCAACAGAGAAAACACTGAAGTCCAGCGCTCGTCTCGTCTCTCAGAGAGCTGAGCTTCTGTTTATGTGTTTTTTTATTTATGCAGCTGTTTATCACGATGGGAGTGACGTCTCTGAGGACTCGACTATGAAAAGATAAACTGCTTACGAAGATCTACTAATAACTACTAATTTATAGACGGGGAGAATAATAAAACTCAAGACACAAAAGAGGCTGTAAGAAGGACGCAGCATACCTGAACTAACCTGAGTTTGATCCGTCTGCAGAGATTCTGGCACAAAAAAACTTCTCGAGGGTAAAATATATGAATTTAGATAATTAATACATAAAAACAAGTTTGACAAGCCAGATTTTATACAGACCATCTGTTATTCTGCTTGCAAACATATAAAGATTCGAAGCACTAACAAACACAGATTTTATTATAAATACAGAGTCCACTTGTGTACGTCTTAATAAAACAGTTTAGTGCTGCCGTGAAGAAATTACAGTCAGAGTTCAGCCCGAGTGTCTCCAAAATGAAGACAAGTCTCTTTAAACTCAGCTGCTCTCGCTGAAAAATATCCTTAAACGTACAAATGCTTCGATATTAAAGGAATAGTTGGACGTTTTGAGAAAGAAAAGAGGGGTTGTAGATTTCCACTCGAATAATAAAGACAAGGATTGTTCATCAAGTTGAAATATAAAATGCAAACTTCTGAAATCTTAAATGAAGTGTTAGTCCTAGCCCTCATATACTGGTAGATATTTCACTTATGTAACAGGCGGACGTCACTTTTTTTTTAACGTCGAGGAGAAAGTGTTGCATTTATGAAATAGTTCACGTCAGGAAGAACGTAACAACACTCCCGCAGGACGTCTATCATTTAAGAAAACGCTGCAATTATTTTAGGCTGTGGATACTAAAGCAAACACAGGCCTGGAAATCCGAGTGCCACTCTGCAGCTCTGCTCTGCTGCTCGAGGGGCAGAAACCTCTTTGTCTTGATTTATGAGACCAACAAGTGATCTCCCTCCATCTCTCCCCCCGGTCACCTCTCCTGCTCTGCCTCCCTGCTGCAGCCTGTGACATGCTGGATGCTGACTGATGATGCCCCCGAGGTCCTCCCACATGGAGGAACACACATCACCTTCTCCAGCTGTTGTCACTAACTACTATCTTTGAGTTTGATGGCCTTTCTAACTACATTCCTCCCCTCTCCTGTCACCTGGGCTCAGGAGGGCTACAAATCAAGCTGCTGATGTTGTAGCAACCGAAAAGGCTGTTGTGGACGACAAACGCCTTCTTCTATAGGATAAAAGGTTCCTCTTCTCTGTTAAACAATCAGAGGTTTCAAAGAAGAAGTCGAAGCAGCACGGCGCCGAGCTGTGAGGCAACATTACTGCTGATCATCAATCAACTGGAATCAGCGCCTCGTGGTCGTCTTCCTCCACCAACCGGTCAAGACGCAGTTTACATCCACGTCTGTCCAGACTCATATACAGTAATACATGTACTGAAGACTTGGAAGGATTGAAAGCACTAGCATGTATAAATCCAGTGAATAATCTCCAGCGAGAAACACGCCGTCTTCACTTAGAGACTATGTTTTATCACCTGAAGCTAAAAAAAAGAAAGAAGCTGCAAAGAAGCTACAAATTATAAAACCTGGATGTTTCACACAGAACATCTCTATAATCAGCAGAGCTTCATGGTGGACACCAAAGACGAGAGTCACTGATCCAGTATCCGACCAAATGTATGAAATATGATCACAATCGTTCGATTAATGGCCAGAAAAGTGTTTTTGCAGAGCGTGATGATGTCACAGTGACGTTGACCTTTGACCTCGTGTTGCTTTGAAATGAAGACTGCTTGTGGTGATATTTTGGTCGTTACCATAAAGGAACAGTTCACCCAAAAATTAAAATGTAGTCATTATCTCCTCACCCTCATGCTGATGAAAAGTCAGATGAAGTTTCGTCGTCCACAGAACATTTCTGGAGCTTCACAGTAAAACAGAGTTGCAGCATTCTGCTAAACAACTGAAGTAGCTGGAGACTTGATTTAAAATGTGACAAGAAACATAAAATGGCTCCACACAGTTTGTCCAGTGTAATCAAAGCTCCTGAGGCCCAGACAAATTGATTTGTTACTTACACCCTCTCACGCTTTAAGCTCAGCAGCTACAGTGAAGGTTTCTGCTTAAAAAAGGGTGTAAATAACGTCTTTTCAAATTCATTTGGTTGAGTTTTATGTCTTAACACAAGTCTCCAGCTACTTTTTCCAGTGTTCCTTTACAGCAGGGACGTCCAAACTTCATCAGTTGTAGGGTCAAAACTGGAACTATGTTTTGCCGATGTCCTGCACAAAGTGTCGTAGCCCACCGTGATCAGATTATTAGTCTTTTTTCTAGAAAACAAGTGGCCAAGTTTGAACCTCATGGTGGACCAACTGTGGCAACACCAACCATCCATCTTTGATTATGCAACAACACAGAGAACAAAGATGAAGTTAATCAACTCGGTCAAAAACTATCGAGTAGGCGAAATGTCACGCTAATCTTGATCGCAGGTAATTGGTGTGTTCAAATATCACTCTGCTGCAACAAAGTCAACATTATGCATCAGGCACCAGTGTAATAAAACACCAAGAGCACACAGACATAACCTGTATAATATCTACGTGGGATAAAGACCGCTGCCACATCATTCTGGGTGGGTGTTGAATGGACAGTGGTTTCAGAATGGCTCTCTTATTTTTGGCTCTGGTGCACAGCGGTCATGCCAAAAGAGAGAAAACCAGACTACAGGAATAATTTATGTGATGAAAACTGAAGTGATGATTTTAACTTCAAAAAAGGTAAAAGCAGAAGGTTATTTCCTGTTTCCAGCCTCTGCATTGTTAAGATTTGCTGATTTGCTTTGTCGCATGTGATAGTTAACTGAATATCTCTTGGGGTTTTGGACAGTTCGGTCACACAGTTTGGAGATGAATCAATGTTATCTGCATTAAAGCTCAAACCTACACTGCCTGCAGCCCCGCTGACCAGTTTGAGAAGCATATGAGTGGAATGAGACCAGAGGTCGACCTCCACAAAGAGGTCAGAGCAGAACCAGGAGAATGATTTAAGCTTTAAAGGACGGCAGTGTCAGTGTGGGCCTTAATGCGTGTGTGTGTGTGTGTGTGTGTGTGTGTGTGTGTGTGTGTGTGTGTGTGTGTGTGTGTGTGTGCTGCTCCTCCAGTGGGATGAGATAAAACGAGGCCTCACCACAGTGTTCCTCTGTGGCCGAGCTGAGCTTCAAGATTTACAGCATCTGAGCAGACATCCGTCTCCCCTGCAGTGGCCGTTGGCCCATGACATCTAAGAATTCCATCTAATGGAATTAACTTTTGCTTCCAACACAGAGATGTAATGAGGAACTCTTAAAAGAAACTCCTGCCTCTGGCTAAGCTGCCCGAGACGCACAAAACAAAAGGTCCCTGCCTGGCAGAGTTTAAATACCTTGTAAGATAATGGAGGAGCTTAGGCTAGCTGCCACTCGGTGTAACAATGCCGGGCTGTTACTGACTCAACACTTGAGTTTATAACTGGATCTATTAAGAGAAGGTCTCTTTCTGCCTTTTATGTTTATAGAAACAGCTTAGCTCTATGCAGATATCTCTAAGAGCAACACATTAAATCAGACTCAACAGAATCTTAGTTAATCCTTGTATTAAAGTACAATGTCAGGGCTGTATTTTGTGCTCTTTCACCCGAAATCTTGAACCAATCAGCAGCAAGTCAAGAGTGGGCCGAGTGTTTAAAAACATAAAACCATCAGTGTTTGTGGAGACAAAAACAATGTTTGAGCAACAAAAGCCCATCATGGTTTTTAGTAAATTCTGGCTGGTGATAATCCCACAGTGAGGCTGGTCCCTGCAGAACCCCCCGCGAACTGTTTTGTTTTGTTGCACAAGAATATAAACACAACCTCAAGCTAACCTCTGCGCCAGAGCGGCTTTTGGTAATTTCCAAAAATGTGTTTCAGCATCAGCAAAAAAAATCCAAAGATTGACGGCATTATGACAGACTGCAGTGTGGTGAAGACCCGAGGAGATCTTGGGGGGCAGATTTTTTTTTTTTTCTTCACTGACTCGCCTCGGCCAGAGCTGCAAACTAACAAACACACAAAGGGTTTGATGTGCAACTGTGGCGGCCACTCAACAATTTAGCACCCACGCAATTTTCTGTGAGCTTTAACACAAAAAATGCAGACCCTTGGGGAGGAAAAAAAATAGACGTCTGCAACTAATTGACAAAATCAGAGGGTTGCCTGTCTTAGTGTCCATTAGCAGAGAATGTAGCACGGACCACCCTCCAAGAGACTTTGTTCACACTTAGGGCTGTGTGGTGAAACAGTCCTTTTTCAAACATCCTTAAAAATGCACCTCGTTGTGGTACGTGGACAATATATTATGTACCACCAATAAATTCACAGTATAATAACAGTGATACACATTCATCCGGGGAATAAAATCTGCTCACATACCCTCCTTGACTTCATCCACAGCAGGTTTCAAACTCTCCTCTTTCCTTTGCTTTATGGCCTGTAGGTCCTTCTTCAACTGCCGCGCCTCTTTCCGCAATTCATCACTGCGAGGGGAGAAACGAGGTGGAAGAATTTAAACTCAACATATATAACCGTTATAAAGGATTACACCTGTAACAGACAAGAACGATGACAGAGCAACAGGTTCACAGACAAAAAGACAGTCATGACAAATGTATGGAGAAAAGTTTAAGCAGACTCTCGGCTCCACTGGCTCCTGCTGTAGAATAAACACATACATCATCGAAAAAAATTTCATCATACACTGAATGTTCTTCACAAACAAACATCAATTGTTCTGAGACGTTAAGCCTCTCAGAATTTAAAGCTCGTGGCTAATGAGGTGGGTATATAAAACAAACATAAAACACTCGGTAAGGGTCAGAATGAAGAATGTACATTAAAAGCTTTTGTTACTCCAATAAATGTGATGGAGACTTAATAAAGTATTTGTTCTCCCCTCCAGGAGGAGGCTCGAGTCTGAGCAGACTCGGGTGAGAAAAATGTCAATGTGGTCCCTGATTTGAGATCAGTGATCGTGATTTAATCAGTAAAGTTCTCATTTTAAGTCAAGACCAGCAAGTCCGAAATCAAGACCAGCAAGTCCTGAATCAAGTCCCAAGTCAAGACCAGCAAGTCTTTAATCAAATCCTAAATCAAGTCCTAAGACAAGTCCTAAATCAAATCGACATCTATTGCATGACTGATCCCTCCTCTGTGGCTCTTCCTGAGGTTTCTTCCATCGTCTTTTTTTTCTCCCCTGTTAAAAGGGTCTTTTTTCCATCAAGATGGCAAGTTTTTCCTCACTCGAATCGAGGGTCTAAGGACAGAGGATGTCGCTCACTGTACAGACTGTAAAGCCCATTGAGGCAATGTGATTGTGATTTTGGGCTATATAAGTCAAATTTGATTTGATTTGATTTGATTTGAAGTCCATCAAGTTTGAAATTAAGTCCTAAGTCAACAGCCAAAAGTCTGAAGTCAGGACTAACAGGTCCCTAGTCAAGATCAAAAAGTCCCAAGTCTAAAGCAAGTCTCAAGTCATTGTTCTTTTGGGCGACTCAAGTCAAGTCACAGTGTTTGTCAAGTGATGGCAACAAGTCCCAAGTCAAAAGAGACAAGTCCTAATTCAAGACCTATAAATCTTTCGTCAAGACAAACAAGTACTTGATGAGGCCTTCAAAAAATTCAGTGCCTTTGATGTTGGAGTCAAAAGTAGCAAGTCTTTCTGATTTGGTCAGGTCTAAAGCCATCAGATTCATTATTTTAGTCTGACTGAAGTTGTGTGACTTGAGTAATATGCTTAAGTATATGTTAGCAGGGAATCTGCACGTAAAGCAGAGACAACATCCTGGACGACAGCCACGTGATATTATTCCATGTTGTGTTCAATAAACCACATAAACGTCCTGCGATAGATGAAATACACAACTGTCAAATGCTGTGTGTTGCCCAAGTAATGAAAACCTTTTATACTTCCTTCCTCAAGTGGCACAATATTAAGTGTTACAGGCACAGCTCATGTCCAACAACCCTTATAAAACCTTTAACTGGACGACAGCAGCAGGCCAAGACACATCCTCGCTTCCTTGACTCAAGGTAGCGTCCATCTTGGCAAGTGGCCCGAAGCCCAGCTCATGCAAGGCTAAACGCTAGAAGTCCAATGCTGATTATTGTTCCCTTTCACATGATTGAGACTGCTGCCAGTTGCGGAGCAGATATGTTATGTTAGGAAATGATAATATTTTTGTACTGCCTGACAGCTCTGTTTTTGTCCCATTCTCTTGCGGAGCCACAAAGCACAGGTAAGCTGCACAGTCTGGGCCCCTGGCCTAGAAACATGTGAGGCATCTCCAGACCAAACAATGGCTGCCTTTGTTTCTTACATCTGCTTCTCCTGACTGACATTCATTTATGTCCTTTTCTTCCCTTTTATCTGGAACTTTCATTCCCCTGTTTTACCGTTCCGACACTCGTGCTACCTTTGTTCAATTCTCTGACATCGTCCGTGGCAAAGCATGGAGGCATCAAACTGAGTGATATTTTAACTTTAAGTGCCTTGGCAAATATTAACGACTGCGGCTGACTTGATGTCATGCCTCTTCCTCGTTAGCTTCCCTGCTGCTCCCGAGGATACACATGAGGAATCAGTCAGACATACAGTTGTTTTTTTTTTTCCTGAAGAAAAAATGTTGCAGCTGAATCCAGACGGTGTTGCCAAGAGCAGAGCTGGTTGGCAGAGTCAGACTTGGCCTGCGTGAGGAAGTCGCCTGCTCAGCTCTGTCTCGGAGCAATGACAACAAACCTCTTTTCTGGACACACCATTTATAAACAGTATGGTAATGATCCTCAGATGTGTCAAACCAGAGGTGAGCGAAGTAATGTATCAATTCAAGGACTCTAGTTGCCATTCACAATTTCACATAACAGGTAAAAGCCACCCATCAAAAGGTAAACCTATGGAGTTTAACTGAGGCTTTAAATGTTTAATTACAGCAGTTTTTGGAAAAATGACATGAAAATAAAGTCTGTGAAGTCGGTGATTGAAGAGTTGCTTTAACTGTCTTTAAAATATGTCATCATGATCCTGTTTGCAGCCGACGTAGAGAATCTTTTACATCTCTATCTCTCTAAATGAAACATACTGATATCCAATAAGTGAATGAGATTGGATTGCACTGGTCCCTACCTTTACTGGTGTTGTCACAATCCTTGAAAAATACAGATATTCGATACCATTTTCAATACCACGGGGAATAATTGACACATTGAGGGCATCAAATCTTAAATAAAGATAGAAGTAACAAGGCTGTAACATGACCGGATACAACTTTTATCTTTTCTTGGCTAAAAGAAAAGCAGTAGTAAATATTTTAAATATCACACCTTTATAGAAACATAATTTTTTCTCTTTCGATCACGCCTTTAAAAATAAAGCGTGTGTGTCAGTGTGAGAGAGAGAGCAAGAAAGCGGAGCTGCTACCGGTGTATCGATACTGCGGAAAAATAAGTATCAAAACCGTTTCAAATATCCAAATCGATATGTATCGATCAGGGCTGCAATGGTGTGACATTTTCATGGTACGATAACCATCTCAGTAGTACACAGTTGTTATTGTTATTATCAGTAACCATGACACTTTAAAAATAAAAATAGAAGAGTTTCTTTATAGGTTGAACACCCCACGGTGCAACCATAGTATCAATATACTCATGTTTTTTAACAACACTAGTCTGTAGTATGTGTATAAAACGCTGGATCCTACACTTCCCACAATGCAACTTTTTGGTAAAGATTTGTAGTTTCCAAAGCTCATAGTCTCCAAGGTTGTTTTCACAGACCTGGATAAACCACAGGCGATAATATACAACTGTTTTCACAGGCTTTATAGCGCACCTCATGACTAGTAAACTGATCTGTATGTGTAAAACTGCCCCTCAACGTCAGCTCTCGAGGCAACAGATGTGCAGCGAGGCCAGATACCTGCTGTCTGAATTACTGTTGTGTCCGTGGAAAATGCTGCAAAATTATGTAATGAGACAAAATTCATGCGCGCAAAGACCAATAATACATTCACAAAGAAGAACTTAGGACAGAAGTAGATATCTAATTGGATTACTGCGCACAAACTACAAACTACTGTATAACCTGATGATAGTACGAGCTGCTGCAGGGCTGTTTTAATGGATTGCAATATTTTGTGTTTTGGTTGTTTGATGCATCATTTTGTCCAGTTGACGTGACTTCTGTGTGTTTTAGTAAAGGCAACTGAGTCAACAGGGTTTTCCCTTACATCATAACTTAATGTGCACCACCTAAGTCGAATCAATCTAAAAATCAATCAACCGAGAGTCACTTATTTCCAGATCTAATGGTTGTAGTCAGTTCTGAGCAGAGTTTTTTAGTTTTAAAATTAAGCTTTATGAGTTATCTGCTCGAGCTTTTTCCAACTTTCTCCGCTATAAAAGAAAAGTCCGAAATGATGTGAGATTAAATTTTAATTTTTTGGGAAAAATTAAATATTATCTTGGAGTGGGAGCCCTGAACCGCCCACCAAACACATGCACATACATCTTTCACAAACCTGGAGAGAAGACACTTCAAACATGATGCAAGACTCCTGCTTCAACACAGTCCAGCCTCTCCTCCAGGCTGAGGTGAAGCTTCGTGCATACATCCTACAGTGACAAAACTCTGGACCGAATGAGTGATCATTTTTTCGGCCTGCCTTGACACGCTGCCACTCGGAAAACAAGAGACGTATCCGAGGCAACAGCCAAACAATCGGCTGCACAGCCGCGGTGCCAATAAAAGAGAAAGAGGCCAGAAAGGACAGGAAAAGCCCTGACAACACCTGTTAAGACACACCTTGGGGCTCAGCAAATTCCTGCCGAGACCCTGACATCACAACACTACAAATTATTTTGTTTCTACACACTCAGGAATAATGTGAGAACCAAGTTTCTTTTACCAGGATACATGAATCACAATTTGTCGGATTATATGCTGAGTATTTTTTAAGCTTTTGTTTGAGGAAGATCATTTTTAATTTACTTTTAATTATGGGGCAACATATATACATTTACTGATATCTGTGATAGTTATGGCTCTAATTGAAGTATGTTCATCATATTGATAATTAATTAATTGTTTTGTACTTTTAAAGCAAGAATGCAGATCATTTACTGCTTTTCTCCGTTTTATATCAATATAAATATAATATCTTTGAGTTCTGGACTGTTTGTTCTAACAAGAGAAGAAGAGAAGAAGACACGACTTCAGCTATAAAGAGATTGTGATGGGCATTTTTCACTATCACTACTTTTTTAGAGCCCAAGCAATTAATCTATTAATCAAGAAAATAATCGCAAGAGAAAGTTTCCATGGAATATATTCGATTTGTTTGACTACCCCGTAGCTCTCACTGGCCAGCTGGGAGATATGTTAGCGGCTAGTTCGCTATGTTCAACAAGCTCTCTCCGCTTTTTTGGTCAAATAATTACATAAATAAATAACTGTTAAATGCTACAATCACATAAACACAGGTAAAATATCCACACTGAAAAGGCTAACTGATGCTACGAGTTAGCTACTGAACGGTAATAATACCTCGATTCTACCGAGCTGTGTAATAATACGATACTTGGTGGTATTGCGTTATTGCCGGTAATAATAAGAGAAAAAAACATGGAAAATATATTTTTTCAGACAAAATCATAGTTGCATAAATTATTCGAATTTAACAACAACGTGTATATTAGAAATTCATGACCCATCCCTGCTCCGGTCAGGTAGCACATTTAATCATTTCTGAAAGAAACGATTAGATGAGCTAATTGGAGCCTGCGTGAGCCAAAGATACTCGATTTTTATCTTTTAGTTGTCATGGCATTTGATTCATTGATTGCTGTTGGGATGTTGAGGAATATGCTTCTCAAATCACTCACCAACCCGAGCTTTGAGTTTATTATCCAGAAGGAGACTCTGGTGGTCATTTAAAAAAACATTAGTCCGAGCAAAGACATTGATAAACTGGCCTAAAAGGGGCAAAGCTGACACATAATGAATCCTTTCTGTGAATCCCGTCTCGTCTGAGTGGCCCGGGTCTGCCAGCTACTGTCACTCTTTCAGAAAATTCAGAAACAGTGAAACCCAGAGAGCTGTGGATGATTAACTTTTCATAAAGAAAGCATATGAAGTGATTGGCAGGAGACCAAGAAACTCTCTCATGATTCAGAACCTTGCATTTAATACTCCAGTGTCTGGCAGGAGTCTGAGGCTGACACAGGAATTCGACAACCTTAAAAATAGTACGGCGATGACTGTATGGTTCATCAAAAATTCAATCGTTTTCCATAATGGACAAGCAGGCGTGCTTTGCCTTTTTTGGATTTCTCTGGATTCTCATTTTTCCAGCCTTCACGAAATGTAATAACTGATAAAGTCGAACTGTTTTAAGTTAAAATACAGCCGCAGCGTGATCACAAGTGTATATTTAAAAGAAAAATTTAACACCCAAGTCTTATTTGGAGTAAGTACACCGCAGGGATGGCAGCAGCAGCTTCTCCCTGCTACGGTGGACTCGAACCAGTCTAACGACTGAGCAAGTGATGTGGATGAATGTGCTAGAATAACAAGATGGCTGGGTGAACTCCCCTCAGGGGGCACTCCATGGCTTGGTCAAAAGCCAAGGAGAACTGTGAGCTGGAGTGGAGGAATCCAACCTCAACACAGGAATTTGCATGACTTTGCAGAGTGATCTGGACCAACACATTACCCACGCAGTGGACCAAGGTTCCTCTTTTAGAGCGGCTTATCTGCCTTCGCAATTATCGACCAGATCCTTCGTCCTTCTGTTAGTGAGCCGCGATGGAAGAAAGTGTTTTCTGTTATCATTTATATCGGTTACATTTGGTCGTGAATTTTCTATTCCTCTAGAACGGTTTGAGAGAAAAAACACACAGCAAACGTGCACATTTCCAAATGTTGACGTTGATCGCAGTCCAACTGGTGTTCTGCTGCTTTTTTATTCATTTTCAAAAAAGTCTTAACCCCCTCGTCCTAGACATGCATCGCTGTCTGGAACTGTTTCCAGCCAGCGAAATGCCCCATATGGGGTAGACATGCTACAGTGGGCCAGAGATGTGTAAACCTGGCAGTTCCAAAACATACACAATCCCGCTGCCAAGAACTGGATTATCTCAAGCAGTTTTCTGCACAAAAGCAGCGCTGAATGCTTTCTTGATCTCTGCAACCTTTCCCTGCGAACGCGTTGGGTTATGACCGATGACAAGAGACAGGTGCAGCCAATTAATAGAGAGTGACGCACCGTCCGGGGGTACGGCCACTCGGGCAGGATAATTAGTGTCTGATGTCCCATTTAGGTTACACCGTCCACAAGGCGAGAAGGATTATTTCTTAAACAGCAACGTGGCAGAAAGCCAAAATTCAGAAACAATAACATGAAGACTGGAACTGTAACGATCACTCACTTAATCTTAAAATCGATTGATGAAAAATTCATACGTTGTTTGTCATTTTCCCAAACTAAAACTAACAAACATTTAAATATGTCATCTCAGGATTTGGGAACTTACTCTTTTCCACTATTTTCCGACATTAAATAGTCTAAAATGATTAGACTAATAATTTAAATGATTAAACGAGAAAATAATCAGCATGCTTAAATATATAATGAACATAATCGCTAGTGGCAACACTAATTAAGACACACAGCACAATCAGAGGGAACAGTGAGTTTTCAGAGCGTTGCAGGTCGTTGAAACCAAACAATATTTTATCTAACTAGAGTTTACAGTCCTGACACGAGCTGGGCGATAACTCTGTATTACTGTCTATTGACTTTAAGTGGAGTCATGTAATTAATCACAAATTAATGATTCAGAGCAAGTTGTGAGAACTGAATTTACTGGTTCCACCTTCTCACATGTGAATTTCTGTTGGTTTTCTAAGTTTTTTATGAAACTAAAGATCTTTAGATTTGGGCTGTTTCTTCAGAAATAACACTTAATTTCAACATGTCAGCCGGGGATCTACGAAACTGACTTCTGAATAGCTCAACAACACAACAACCAATGAGAGATGCGTCCCAGAGCAGCTGACGGTGCTGCCAAACAACAGCAAACATTGTAGCCCTTGAGGCTAACGTTAGCTAGCATACTAATGTTGACAGAAACTTAAAATCTCGCGTCCAGACTTGTGTAACCTTCTGCTTTTACTACAGCAAGTTGTTTATGTCTGCTTCCCCATGAGATCATGCGAGAGGGATCACGTGTGAGCTCCGCTTCAGTCTGCTGAGCCATGAAGCCAGAGCGCTGAGGACACGCCCCCTGCAGCTGCACATAGCGATGTTTATGGTCTATTCAAAAGGTATTTAAGTTTCCAAACTGCAACAAATTTGACGCTGCACTTCCTCCGGTCCTCAGCAACAAACCTGCCAAGTGTGAAGTAGATCAGAAAAAACGGTTCTCAAGATATACGAGTAACAGACGGACAGATTCCTCGATTTAAAGTTAGTTTTTCAGATTTTTTACACACCAGATGATTGTTTGAGAAGCTGCAGATTAATTATTAATGTATATAATCAAAGCGATCAACTTTATCACACAGTCACTCTCTCTCTCTCTCTCACACACACACACACACACACACACACACACACACACAGTTATTTAGTTACTGTTTTAATGACGTACTGTAAAGGACAATGTGATAAATCTTGACAGCACCTTGATTTTTAAAGCCTCACTGTGTTCATAGTGTACACACGGTATATAAGTACGAGATAACAAGTGATATAAATAACAGGAAGTGCAGCGCTGCCATTATCTCGAGCCTGCACTAACTGAAAAGCGATTAGCAGAGACAGCAGAGGGAGCCAGGCCCTGCTGGCAGAAGCAGCTCACACTGTGTCCCACAGCCATATGGAAGCGTTTTGCTTCCCCAGTCATGCCCCGTCGGGTTTAACAAAAGTGGCGACTACCACATACACTGCTTTTGGGACTTCATTCAGTAGTGTCTTTTATAAAGCAGCCCCCTCCCTTAAAGAGGCCTACTTCAGACACGGCAAAAACCAGACTTGATCAATAGCAACATAAAAGAAGTGTCAAACTGTGAGCACAAAAGCTTAACCAGCATTAACATCAAAACATCACAGCAAGTCGAGACAAACTCAGTATAAACAGGATCTGTGTTGATCGATCGTGACTCTCCTCTCGGTTCAGGTACAGTGCGCCATTATTTGGCAACTTGCTCGTGAATGTGAACAAGTCCAAGCATTCTGCAATCATGGAATATTGCAGTGGAATATCATCTGGCGGCTGGAGAGGCAGCGTAAGATACTTCTGACCTGATGTAAAAACTATTTTGGTTTCAGGGAGACTCCGAATTTCAAGGTTGTCTCAGCAGCCTTGACTTTGAGGAGGAAAAAAAAGATACAATCAGCTTTATAAATCCTCCCCCAACCGAGGCCTGAGTGCACTGCAGAGATCTGTCCCCCACACACATCACACACTGTACACCGAGTACGTACAGTTTGTTAAAGGTAACATTTCTGCATTAAAATGTCGAAGAATGAGAACGAGTTGTCCCTTAAACAAATGTTTCCAACAATGTTTAAACCAGAGAAATCCCCAAGTTTACTAAAGGTAACGGTGTGTTTCATGTGGTTATAACTGACGGCAATATTTTCAAATAAAACGCAATTTTATGGGAACTAAAAGAAATATAACTTTTAATGTAAAACTATTATTCGAACGCCCTTTAGTGGGAGACACTACAAGAATATTTGTTCATTACATCAAGACAATTATCAAGACGAGACACTTGGTTTATTTCAGCTGTTCACTTTAACTTTGATTAACACGCTTTGATCATGATTATTCAATTGTTGCTAATTTTGACGTCATGTTGATGATGGTTGTTTCATTTTAAAGGAGACATTATGCTCATTTTGAAGTTCATCATTTTATTTTAGGTTAATACTGGAACAGGTTTAGATGCTTTAATGCTCAAAAAACACATCAGTTTTCTCATACTGTCCAGTGCTGCAGCACTGTATTCGCCCTCCGACTAAAACGCTCTGTTTTAGCCCCCGCCCACAGTGATCTAGGCTGCTCTGATTGGTCAGCTCGCACACGCCTGAGCCAGCACCGCTCACAACAACAGAGCAGCTGTGCTAAATACATTTTTATGAGCCAAACTAGCTGCTAGGCATAAAGTAATGGAATTAAAAGGCGGGACTACTGACGAGGCGTTTCAGGAGCAGTGCTTTCTGTGGGAGAGAGGAGCTTCTGTTGGTGCAGACTTTAATCTTTTTAACTTTCAACACCTTTTACATGCACAAGAACATTTATAACGAATGAAAAAGCAGAATAAGTCTCCTTTAAATATCCAAAGATGTTTTGTTTACATGACTGTGTCGATGAAACACCAGCTTATGTTGAAAATCCAGCAAGTATATTCAAACTTTTCAGGACTTTGTACTAACCCTGTGCTGATCTGTAAGAACAAACAACTAAAGTCCTGCATTAGTTAAAGTCAATGACACAGAACTGAGAAAAGTGGCTGCTTTGACATCCTCTCTCCTTTTTTTCCCAGGTGACTAGATACCAGTTGGTGTTCGTCCTCGCGCTCAGAGCAGCTCAAAGCTCAAAGCAAAGCAACAGTGGGAGAGCAGAGCTCACCCTGCAACAATGCCCCCTTTGTCCCGGACTAACACTGTACCTACCAGCCTGCTCTTTGATTCCCTGCCAAGACAAACCACTGTGTTGGGTTACAGTTCTTGTAGCAAAACAATCTGCGCTTGTGTTTAATATACTACAGTCTGCCTGCATTGGGCTGGCTGTCAGTCAGGGCGCACACACACACACACTCACACACACACTCACACACACACTGACTGGGGGCCCACACTCCTTATCCCATTAGCACTAATGAGAGAAGGGTATGCTGATTATGTGTGTTGAGGGCTACCTGTTAGGAGGATATGGAGGAGAGATAACCGGCTGACATCAAAGAGAGATGAAAGATAAATCCCTCTCTCGGGCCGTTTTCAGAATAATGTTGTCTCACACACCATCACCTTCCACTCTCACCTTCACGTTGGCTCAGACAGACGTACTGTTTGCCTCGACTGCAGCGCAGTAAGTAATTTGGTTTGAGAGCCAACATTCCTGTTTTCAAATAGCAGGTCCACTGATGTTGGTCCAGTGAGCTACAAACTGAGACGTTTGCATGTGTAGAAACGGAGCTGGAGGATATGTTGATGACGAAGACACGAGGAGCACAGTGTTCATGAAATCATGCTGTCACGATCTCTAAAGTGCTGTTCATGATTAGGTTATTTTTGAGGACCTGGAAGTTTTATTCCCAAGAATTACTTTTGAATGAACTATAAGCTTTCTTCACCCGTTGCTGTCTGCATATTAACCGCAGTCTAAAGAAGAGCCAGACAGATATGATATTAGGGAGTAATCATTCCAATATTGATATATCGGCTGATGTAGACACACGATATGTAACGGAGGCAGGATATTATACAGTTTAACTATAAACTTCATTGTCTAAAATACCATCAGTGCGCTGAAACAATTAACTTCACCATGAATTAAATAATGCTAAATTACATCAGTATATACCAGACACATACGCAGGTCACGCTCCGGTCTATTTATTTTTCTAGTTATTTGTGTGTCCAGCTATATAACTGCAACGGCGACCTTTCCTGAAGGTTTCTGCATCATTTGACTTTTATGGTTGTCTGCTTGTAAACAGAAAAATGTGCGATATTTGAGTGATGCACATGTTTTGAATTACAGGCTGATGAACATCAATCTGTGCATCAAACTGCTTCTGAGGTCCAACCACGAGCTCGTCACAGACAAAAACTGCTGCGGAGAGACTAACTTCCTGCCGAGGGGTAGTAATTAAAACATGTTAATGATTGTTCTTAGTGTGTCTGAGTCCTAACAGGGTCTGAATATTACATGAATCATGCTCGTTTCTTCTGAATGTGTTTTTGTGGTTGTAATATTTCCAGATTGACTCAGTGTGGAGCTGAAACGATTAGCGGATCAACTGGTAACTATTCTGATGATTGATTAATCCTTAAAGTCATTTTTCAAGCAAAAACAACCAAACTTTTCTAGATTCAAGCTTCTCAAATGTGAGAACATGCTGGTTTGCTGTTTCATATATGACAGTGGATGGAATATTTTGGGATATTTTTTGGATTGTAAGTGAAACAAAATACATTTGAAGACGACGCTGTAGAAGTCGACTAATGATTAACCAATAAATCATGAGATTAATCTTCAGATTGATCGACAATAACCATTAAATGCAGCCAGAACTCAGTGATGTGAATAAATAATAAAATAATTAACCGCTGTTGTTGGTTTGTTTGATCGTTTCCGTCATATCTGAATCACATTGCCCTCTTTATTAAGGTTTGTGTTTGTTCAGAAAGCTAAACTTATCATTATTAGTTATTATATAACCGATGTGGTTATTACTGTTATTAATATTTGTTCACTTTGTCTTTTCATGCCAGTAAAGCTCATTAAATTAAAACTGTTCCTCTCTCTGTGGATTTTAATAAACTCTGCTAGTCAGAAAAATAAAAGTTGAGCTCGTCTCATCGAACTTCAGTGGTTCATCACTTCTTTGTGTTACACAGATCAACAGCTCCCCCACCAGGTCGCTACGCCATATTACAAGAGAAACAACGACTTCATGATCCTGCTGAAGCTGTAATGTGGCAAGAATCCAGCCGACTACTACGGTTGTGTCGGAATCGTTCAGTCGTACCTGCGGCTGGACTTCTTCCCTCGCTCGTCCTCGTCGAGCTCCGTCGTTTTCTCTGCTCCTTTGTCTTTCTGCAGCTTTTTACTGATGAGCTCTCTCATCTTCTCTCTCTTCTCCGGGTCGCACTCTTCATCCGCATCCTCGTCGTCGTCAACATCACCCTCAACCTCATCGCCCGACTGGAAGAACCAGATAAAAAATAGAATCAGAGAAAAGCGACTTTGTTTCAGACTTTTGTTTTTCATTTTTACAGCATGTCTGACTCACCTCAGCTGGGTCTCCTGACGCCCCCTTCTTCCTTTTCCTTTTAAGTAGAAAACAGGTTAACGTTGGACAGAGAGAAGGATTATGTTTGTAGGAGAAGATGTTATTGTGTCGTTATTAATTAATTAGTCACTGTACGTACTTATCAACTGCTGGAACAGAGCTCAGTCTGGGATCATCTTTCAGAAGGTCGTGGCTGCTTTTGCTTTTTCCCTTAAACGTCTAAAGAACAGAAATATGAAACTGATTTTTGTTTCCACATTTTACAACGTTTTCAATTTCAGTTTAATAGAAAATCATTTAAATTCAGCATTATTACAAATATCTTTAATTAACCAAAATTTACATTCGCAAGTCCAAATATGACAAAAGTTTGTGAGGCACACAAACTTTCCACTCTAAACATTGTACTTACATTTTCAGCTTCACGATTTATTTATGTGATCATATGACTTGGTGGAAACTGAGGCCAAATAATGACTTTTCAGGAACAATAAACAAGATACTCCCTATTCGTTGTTGTGTCTGACAGTGAACAGACAGAAAAAAAAATAATAATAATAATAATTTCACCCCTATTTAACTGGCAGGCTGCAGAGAGACTCGTTATAGGCTTCAGTACCTGGCTGACTTGATTCACCATCTCCTCTTCCTCCTCAGCTTCCTCTCCAAACGACAACAGACTGAAATTCCTACAAAAATCAACACACCGTTTGTATTAAACGCATCAAACAACGACACTCATCCTGAAAACACATTAAGCTGTGTAGCAATAAATAATTAGTTTAGCTCAGTAACCAAATGAGGCTGAAGATGACCCTGATGAAGGCCACGAGTTGAAACGAGTCTAATAAAATTGTTCTATATCCTGCAAGTGTTGACTTTTTCTCTTCTCCGTGCACTTTGGAAGGTGAAGTTGTGCCAGAAAGCTCTACTCTGCTTCTTGTAGTAAAACCTTTTTAATGGGAATCACATGAAGAATCTTGGATGATTAGTGAAGCTGATTTAAAGTATCGTATGAAGTATATTGATGGATATTTGCAACAAAGTTTTTCCACAGTTTTGTGGCTGTGATGTTATCAAGTTTACATGAAACAATAAAAGATGATAAAGAAGGAAACTAAACAAAAGAAACCTTCCAGTGTTCCAGTCAGAAAGATGAAGGTGAAGTGTGAGGACTCACTTCGTGGCCTTTGACTGGGACTTCTTTCCCTCCTCTTTATCTTTTTCCTTCTTGGCTTTCTTTGATTCACGAGGTATGATGTCATCGAACGGAGAATGAAGCACCTGGAGGAAACGAAAGGTTTGTTTTACATCACAAACCCAAATTCCACAAGAGTTGTCAAGCAAGTAATAAAAGTAGAAGAAGAAGAAAATACCTCGCCCGTTTTGATCTTGTGGGCATTCAAAGGTCTTTCGTCGTCGTCACATTCAACTTCTGCTAATCTGAGCATGTTGTAAACTGTGTCTCCTGTCACCTGCGACAAGATCACAAATAGTCAAGTACACTGTGGGTTCATCGATGCAGGCTAACAACACTACACTGCTCTCAGGTGCAGCGCCCGTTTAGTATCCGGGATGGAGGAAACCAGGTTTTATTCAACTTATTTAATTAATAACTTTTCCTTTTAGAGGCTTACGAAGACATTAGAGTCGGATTCACGCTATGTTACTGATCCAATGGGAGAAATTGGGTCATGTTACAGTTTCGTTGCTCAAGAACAGGCAAGTAACGGCACAGAGAAATTATATCGTTAGAAGGAAGTAAATACAGAATATAGAAGATCAAAGATCAATAAAATGAAAACAGAATTAAAAGTATAAAATTAAATGAAATAAAGATATATGCTTTATAATATATAACTATATACAGAGAGAAAGACAAAATGGAAATATAAAAAAATATATATGTATGTGCATCATATGTGAATGTTCCTGTTTCTGTCTGTGAGTTCATCCCAGTGTTCTTATACCCCTGAATTAAGAGAAACTTCCAGATAGTAAAGTCCTGTGTCAGACATCAGGTCCTGGTCCAGATAGACCTGAACACACAGAAGAAATATTTACCTTCCCGAATATGGTGTGTTTATTGTTGAGTTCATCTGCACGTCCCAAAGTGAAGAAGAACTGACTGCCGTTATCGTGCGGCCCGGCGTTTGCCATGGCAACCAAACCTCTCCGATTGAAGCGCAGTCTGGAGTGAAACTCATCCTGCAAGTAAAAAAAAAAGACGATGATCTTTTTATTCTTCGTGCTTAAAAATGTTGTTAGTTTTAACATTTATTATACAGAATGATTAAATCAGAAGCAGAGAAGCAGTCTGACCTTGAACGGCCGGCCATAGATGGACTCTCCACCTGTTCCCGTCCCTGTGGGATCTCCCCCCTGAACAATGAACTCACGCACCACTCGGTGAAATATCGTGCCGTCATAGTAACCTAGCGGAGAGAGAAATGTTGGACAATAAGGTCAGAGACTGCTGAACAATTTCCAAGGAGTTTCCTGGAAATAACTGCAAATTGGGAGTAATTACAAAGAAAATAGAGACAGTATTCAGTTGGTAGACATCCAACTATTTAACTGCAGTTCATTGTTGGTGTTTCAGTCGGTGCCCAGCTGCTCATTTGTCTGCAGGCGAGCATTAAAGTCAACATTAGAGGATAATAAAGCATCTAATAATTCACTGATTAATCAATACTGAATTTAAATGTAGCTTTTCTTTTAACAACATTATTTTCCCCATAATTAATACCAAATTACATGTTATTATATTATTAAAATTATTAGTGGATTCCAGGAAATTTATAGATCCGTAAAATAAAGAATTACTGACAATAAATGCCAAAAGTGAAGTAACCAAAGCTGTGTTTGAGAAAAAAATTATCTATTAATTTCTTCCATATTAAATTTTTATGTAATGATGTCATGGATGGATCATCAAACCAGGCATGTGATCAGCTACAACCTCGGGCTTGCTGAGAGAATTATTAGGAAAAAAAATACAAATTTGTCAGACTACTATCTAAAGCGTGTAACCAAAACTGTAATGTAATGAAATATTACATTTTAACATTAAGTATTAATCCATATTTTAAATCACAGTGGCTTTCTTTAAAGAAATGAATGATGCCCCAACTGTTGCACCCTCACATCAGTGTGATAAATACATATTTTAATGTAATTTTAGAATATAATATAGGGGATAATTTGGTAATGCATTCATTTAAATTACTAGCACTATCATACCAGAGAATTAAAATTAAAGGGCACCCCAGAAAACTTAAAGAATCAACATTTATTATGATTATTTTAAACATCTCCTGTTTCAAAGTGGTCATTAGAGGCAGACTTCCTCATGAATCTCAACATGGATGCAGAAATGTATTGTGAAGAACAAAATAGTTCTTCAACTCGGATCCATTTTCACTGTTGATTATTTTCTCAGTTGTTTGGTCTATAAAATGTCAGCATAGAGAAAATAAACCAGAAAATATTCACATTTAACAAGCTGGAATCAGAGATTTTTTACTGTTTTTCTTAAAAATGACTCAAACAGATTTATTGATTATCAAAAACAGCCAGTGAATCATTTAACAGCTGACAGTTAGTTGACTTTGTTGCAGCTCTGGTACAAAAGCAGACCTGCCACCACTGAGAGGACAGGTTGGGTTCATCAGGTTTACCTTCCATGCACAGCTGCACAAAGTTCCTGCATGCTTTTGGAGCCTCTTTGGACCACAACTCAATGTCAATGTCACCTGCTGAGGTCTTCAACAGCACCTGAGAAGAAAAGATCAGAAAGTAGAACATTAAAATATAAATTATAACCACATGTTCACATGTACATCCAGAAAGGTGAGCACAATGTTCTCCACCCCCTAACATTCGGTCTGACACAGTCAACGTTAGCTACAGGACGTACAATGAACGGCATCAGTGATTTTATCATAATTTAATCTTTCTAACTCGTTAAAGTTATAAACTGTAAAAGCAGAGGAGAGTTGTTTGAAAGGATGAAGTGGAAGTTAAAAATGCAATAAGCCTCGCTCACCTTTCCATTTGTTGGCGGCTCTTGAATGTAAATATTACTCATTCTGCCGTTTTGTTCGTCGCTGCAGCAAGAAAACTGTGTATTTTACACCGTCTGGTAATTAAAAATTTAAAACAGAAGATAATGTTTAATTGTTTTGCTTTACAACCGACAAAAATCGTACTTTTGTATCAACAGCCATCTTGGCAATACATGTGAGCGTGTTTACTTCCGAGTACGTGGGGGGGATCCTCAATAAAAACATTGTTTATTTATGTATTTATTTGATAAATAACATTTGAATGAGCTCATTTGTTTTCGTATTAAATCGCATAAATCATCTTTTTTATGATTGTCAATCTGTAAACGTGCTGGTGACAGAACAATACCAAGTGTTATCGTCCACACCCCCCTACTGTTGAGTTTTGGTTTGACCCAAGTGTTCCATGACAACACCCCCCCGGAAACAACACAGTGATTTTGTTCCACTGCAGCTAACCTGCTTTAAATACTTCAATTTGAATGGTAAAAATCTAATATAGACATCTTTATAAAACACTAATTATACTGTTGTATCGACGCTGATTCATGTATAAAAATATTTAAAGCATTTGACGTTCTTGCTCCTTTATTTGTGTTTATAACGACTAAACAGCCCGTTTTTATTGCTTAACGTATAACCAGTCGTAAACAAACTCGTCAGAGAAATTGACGGAGCAAATAATTTATTGGTTTCACGAAAATATGGCTGGATATTAATGAGTTAGAGTTAAAACCAGGAGGAGAGAATTCAGAAGTGCAGGCGTTGAACGGAAGTACCGTAATCCCGAAAGGACCACACGGAAGATCGGCAGCAATGGCGGACTCTGAAAACAATGTGGAGCTTAAGCGAAAAGCAGAAGATGATCCGGCTGAAGGTGGGGACGGAGAGGAGGATGAATGGGTCGGACCCATGCCAAGCGAAGCTTCGACGGCCAAGAAGAGGAAAGGTTAGCTCCCAGCAGCGAGATACTCAGCCACACTGTCGTTCTCCTGCAACTCCTGCTAAACGATGCTAACCATGCTAACCAAACTCCCGCTAACTCCCGGATGTGTTTGTTTTGTTTCTCAGTACTCGAATTTGAGCGAGTCTACCTGGACAACCTGCCCTCAGCTGCCATGTACGAGCGGAGCTACATGCACAGAGACGTCATCACACACATAGTCTGTTCCAAGTAAGTGATTTTTCAGTATCCAGTCTGTGAAACAACAGGATGTTATAAGAAGGTGTGATTGCTTTTATGTACCTGTGATGAAGAGGGATCTCTTCCTCATGTTTACCTTCAGGTGTGCTTAAACTACAGGTTATGATTTAAGTTTTGAAATGTAGAAATGTGAAATCATCAGTACTATTATCTGTATTGGCCAGGAGAAGCAGGTATTGGCTGAAAAGAAATGATGATTACATCATATTGTACTTATTGCGACTTGACGTGACTGTATTATTATTATTATTATGAAAGTAAATGTTTATTTAATTTCAGGACCGACTTCATTATCACAGCCAGCCAAGACGGACATGTGAAGTTTTGGAAGAAGAAGGAAGAGGAGGGGATAGAGTTTGTCAAACACTTCCGAAGTCATCTAGGTATGCACTGAATGTATTACCTGGCATTTACTATCTATCTATCTATCTATCTATCTATCTATTGTTCTATCTTAAGGGGAGACACTACCTTCAGAATATAGAGAGGAATAAAACTGGAGAGTCTGGTCTATGTTACTGTTTTCCTGTAGTCTCCACTTAAATAACATGAAGCAAGAAGGAACAATATGCTGACTTCTCTGCACGCACAGTGCATCATATACTCAGTTATAACATGTGCTGCTGCGATGAGTCCTGACATTGTTCTCGCATTTTCTGCAGGTGTGATTGAAAGCATCGCAGTGAGTTCTGAAGGGGCTCTTTTCTGTTCCGTTGGTGACGATCAGGCCATGAAAGTGTTCGATGTTGTCAACTTTGACATGATCAATATGCTCAAGTTGGGGTGAGTCACAATTACAAAGTAATTATTGTTCTTGTGAGATTTGTGCACATGGGGAGCAGAAAATGTAACGGGATGTTTTTTGTGCAGCTTTCATCCCGGCCAGAGTGAGTGGATCTACAATCCCAGGGATGCCATTTCCACGGTGGCCTGCTCGGAAAAGTCCACAGGGAAGATCTTTGTCTATGACGGGCGGGGAAGCAACGAGCCTCTTCACATCTTTGACAAGATGCACTCCTCACCACTGACCAATATCAGCCTGAATCCAACATTTAGAGTCATCGTCTCTGCCGACAAAGCGGGAATGCTGGAGTACTGGACTGGCCTCCCAACTGAATTCAGGTTCCCCAAGAATGTGCACTGGGAATACAAAACGGACACGGACTTGTATGAATTTGCAAAACACAAAACCTATCCCACGAGTCTCACCTTTTCTTCTGACGGGAAGAAAATGGCCACCATTGCTTCTGACAGGAAAGTCAGAATCTTCCGCTTCCTGACAGGAAAACTGATGAGAGTGTTTGATGAGTCGTTAACGGTAAGTTCTCACATCCTTCATCCTGGAGCCGTGTTAATGATGTGGCTTATTCACATCCTAATGACAGCTGTTCTATATGTCAGATGTTCACAGAGCTGCAGCAGATGAGGCAGCAGCTGCCCGACATGGAGTTCGGGAGGCGGATGGCTGTGGAGAGAGAACTGGAGAAGGTGGACGGGATCCGACTGACAAATATCATCTTTGATGAGACCGGACACTTCGTGCTCTACGGCACCATGCTGGGCATCAAGGTCATCAACGTGGAAACCAACAGGTACGTTCACATGAAGGGGGAGACAGGTGGTGTGCTTCAGGGTTTTTTACTCAGGAAGTTGTTTAGTTTTCCACATCCTCACGCTCATTAAAGCGGAGACAAACCACTTCAACTTTCCCCCCTCCCACTGTTTCCCTGTGGTATTACTAACAATGCTTATCACAATTTCCCAGAGACATGTTATGGATGTTTTTTGCAGGGCTTTGGCTCTGTGCAGGCAAAATGGAGAGAAGTTTAAAATTGTTCATTTTCATCTACTAACAGAACTGTAGTGATACAAAGCTGGTTGAAAATCAGCAACGTTTCTGTCTAATTAAAATGATTTCATCTACACTACCACTAATTAAATGTGCCTTGGCTTTACTTCCCAGATGTGTGCGGATCCTCGGGAAGTTGGAGAACATCCGTGTGGTCCAGCTGAGTCTGTTCCAGGGCATCGCAAAGGCCATGCAGGTGGCGCCCACGGTGGAGATGAAAGCCTCTGACAACCCTGCCTTAGACAACCTGGAGCCCGACCCCACCATCTTCTGCACCGCGTTCAAGAAGAACCGCTTCTACAATGTGAGATAACGTGACATCTATATTAAAATGATACAGCTGAAGTTTTTGTCCTCCTGCTCTGTTTTAATACATCACTATTCTTTTTAACTTAAGTTTTCAAAGAGGGAACCAGAGGACACAAAGAGCGCAGACTCGGACAGAGACATCTTTAACGAGAAGCCCTCGAAGGAGGAAGTGATGGCCGCCACGCAGGCCGAGGGCCCCAAGAGAGTGTCCGACAGCGCCATCATCCACACCACCATGGGAGACATCCACATCAAGCTGTTCCCCGTAGAGTGAGTTTACAGAATATCACGTCTTTGTTCAGACGTCTCATTCACACTGAACAACATATAACCAGTTCTTCTCTCCGTCGTTCTCAGATGCCCCAAAACTGTGGAGAACTTCTGTGTCCACAGCAGGAACGGCTACTACAACAATCATATATTCCACAGAGTGATCAAGGTGGGTTTTTCTTTTCTGGTTTGTAAGACGGAATCAACCAAGGATCATCCGTCTGACTCTGTCTACATCGTTCTGTGTGCAGGGCTTCATGATTCAGACAGGAGACCCCACAGGCACAGGCATGGGAGGAGAGAGCATCTGGGGCGGAGAGTTTGAGGACGAGTTCCACGCCACGCTGAGACACGACCGCCCGTACACGCTCAGCATGGCCAACGGAGGCCCCGGCACCAACGGCTCGCAGTTTTTCGTCACCGTTGTACCGACTGTAAGTGTCTTCATTAGCGGCTCGCAAACTCAACTAGACGTGCTCACAACACGAGTCTGAACTGAGAGGTTGAATACATGTCGTAATCTGCGTTTGAAGAGCACAATAAAACATTTGTTACTGAAAGAGAGTTTGACATTTTGGTTAATACTCCTATTTGCGTCCACGCTGAGAGTTAAATGAGAATATCTATAGCACTCTCATCTCTGTACAGTAAATGTGAAGCTACAGCCGGTTAGCTTAGCATAAAGACTAGATGGAAACAGGAAACAGCTCGCTGGCTCCGTGTGAAGGTTGGAAATAATCAGCCTACTTACGTTTTCTGAGCAAAAAATAAAGCGCAGATCCAAAAATCTGTGATTTAACTTTACTTTTACACATAAAACAAATTAGATATAACAAGTTAAAGGTGCAGTCTGTGGTTTTGGGGAAGAAATGTTAATCAGAGGTTCTCCAGCTGTTCCACCAGATGCCAAATATTTCTATACAGGTCCTGTGATGTCTGAGAACAGCTGTGACTGACACAGAAGTGGCTTTAATAGACAAATCCAGCAATGTGACGGATTCAAAGCCTGAAAACAGGCTTAAAGTATCTCGTTATTTGTGATTTTAACGGTTTCATGTCCTGCCTCTTTCTCTCCGCAGCCTTGGCTCGACAACAAGCACACAGTGTTCGGACGGTGTACGAAAGGCATGGAGGTCGTCCAGAGGATCTCCAACGTCAAAGTCAACCCCAAGACTGACAAACCGTACGAAGACATCAGCATCATCAACATCACCATAAAGTGATCCTCTGTCTTCTCCATGTCATGTACAGTTTTTTTTTACCAGATGACTAATTAAAGAATGCTTTGAGTATGACTGGAGTTAGTGGGTGATTTGTTAATGTTAAACAGGAGGATGGACCAAACCTGCAGTTCAAACTGTATCTGTGGTCCTGTCTCCTCTGATATATGTAGTTACAGAGGCAGATCAGTCTGGGGTGTTTTCAGCAGCACAGACGCTACTGAATGATCAGAGAAGTGTGTCTGTGATCCTCTCGCTCTTTACTCTTTTCACTTCGAACATGACGACGACACTACAGAGTATATAGAAAAAAAGGCACAAGACATCTGCTAATACACTATATGAATTTATCAACACACAGTCAGGCTGCTGATTTTGGCCACTAAAAAGGGGGGTGGCATCTCCCCCTCAAATCGCCCACTTCCTGTAAGAAAAATGATTTGTTCGTTGGAGTTTTTAATTTATTTTGATCAACCTGTAGATGGCAAAGGATCAGAAAAAAAATAGATATATATCACTTAATAACCCCCCCTGCCACTCGGATGGATGCAGGGATGGCACCCCACCCCCTAAAATCGCCTACTTACTGCAGGAAGACTTATGTTAGTTTTGGATTAAGATGAGTTTCAGTTTATTTCTGAACAACCTGCAGATTGCAAAGCAGCAGCAACAAATGACCTCAAAGAAAAAAAGCTCCTAGTCAGACAAATAAGGTCAATATGTTTATTTTACAGCATCACATTATGAATAATTTACAAAAAGCCATCATCAAGTCCACTGGTAACAAAGGTTCTGACGCGCGTTGTGCTTCTACGTTTCAAAAACAAAATGGAAATGTTCTCACAAACTATGTAGAAAGGCTGTTCACACGTGCATTTTTTTTTTATTTGTCTTTTTTATACATAGATACAAGTAGTAAACATTACATAGCAATGAATAAAGATCAAATCAAATGACAGTTCCGTAATAACAAGACAAGTGTCAGTGTTAGGTTTAATGCTTCACTAAGTTTCACATTACGTTATGACTGAAGGCTGCTGATTAACAGTGGACCTGCACTCCGGACAGACAGACGGGACTTTGTGAGATGCTTAAATACCAAGATGTTCACCAGACATGTTGTTTTGCACTGAGATTAATATTCAGAGTCTATTAAGATACAGCAGATAGTTAATTTTGCTTCCAAATGAAAACTGGTCGTGAGGCAGCAAACGAGTGCATTTCACACAAGACACTCCACAACACGGAGGCAGAATCGGTGCGTGAAGACTCTGAATATCCCCCCGAACGCCTCGTATCAAAGTAACGTCCGTGTTCCCGCTCATAAATAAGTTCAGTAAACAGTTTGTTCTGTAACAGAAAACACTACATTCAAACCAAAACCCGACCGGTGCACCATTTCAAGACCAGCTGTGGCATTAAATAGGTTCATAGCACACTTAAAAAAAAAACGTAACACATAATTTAAAGACCCCATGAAACATCGACTGCTATTGCTGCTTACATTAGATGCGAAGGCCAAGTGAGAAAACAGCCAAAATCTGAACATCTGACCATCTGAAGCCACTGGAAGTGAAACCAGAGTGAACGTTTCTGTCTCATCTCACCTGCAGTTCAGCTGAAAGCGTCTTGAAGTTATTTCTCAGGATTATTTTGTGTGTTATCAACAGAAGATACGTAAATTATACTACTGTTACAATACAGACTACTCTGCATTTAGTTAAGGTTACTGTCACATATAGTGGTGGTTATGATGAATAACGTGAGATAGAAGACACAGTCCACTCTGGCAGGGAGGAGGAGCATTTTAAACATTGACCGGACTGAAGTGAACTCACTGTGGATAAACAGCTCGTCTCTTGAAAAGAAAAACTGGAGTAAGCGATGTGTTAGGCTGTGGTGAGCTGCCTTAGAGGCTGATCAGACCTGGTATCATCGTCCCTCCTGAGTGATCGATCACAAGTGGACAGCTTTAAGTCCGTCAGTTCACACCTGACATTAAGATGTGTCTCAATAGAGGACCTGCGATCAGATCTCACTTCGTTGCTCTATATGCTAATAAACACGAACATCACTGGGACAAACGGCTACGACATTTTTTTACACAAAGAATAACTTCATGTATGACATTTGCCGAATTTACAAGAAGGCCCGAATAATTAAGAATCTGTCAGAGACGGTGATTCACAACATTCAGAAAGTTTCTCCGAACTCAACAACTCACTAAATTGCGCAATTTTTAAAAGGGAGTCTGGGGACTTTCTCTGCAGGCGACAGAGAAGTTGTCTAAATTTGACACGTTTACTGTCAATTAAATGTTGTCTTCTTTCACAACTTCATTATGATGGCGATGATGTTTCTCCTCACTCAGTTCTCAGGATCAGCTGACGTGTGTTCCCGGACACCTGTGACAGTGAAGCACGTGGTGATCAGACAATCCTTTCCACCTGTTGTTGGCCTCTTCTTCTTGGTTCACAGAGGACTTCAGTTGAGTCGGCGGTCCTTCACATGTGGCCCAGACTGCCTCTGAATGTGGTCTGAGTGATTGGATCTCAAACGCGTCCTCAATGCATCTTTAGGGCACTCACACCTGTGATCGGATCACTCAGGATGGATGTTAATACCAGGTCTGAACAGCGCCTTAGAAATAAAGCAGGATGGGAGCTGTTGTAATCCTAACTCAGGTTTTGTGGCCGGTGACTTTATGTTTCAGAGGGAGGCTGAGAGTGAGGACAGACTTTAAGGTTTAGAGAAAGTATTTACATCTTTGTTTTCTTTGCTCACAATGGTGCGCAAAGAAGGAAAGATGAGGAGGGCGGGCTTAAAGCCGCAGTCTCGTCTTAAAAGTTAGTGTTTGGAAGTGGTGATGGGGGGCTGGGGGCGGGGGGGAGAGTCAGACCAGGACAGCGATGTAGAGGGAGGTGACGTCTAAGCTACGTCCAGGACGCCAGCAGCCACCAGCTGTCTGGAGAGCCAGTCCAGCCCCTCGTGGAGACCCATCCCGCTGCGGGCGTCGCAGCCCTGAATGTGCCAGCTCCTCCCACAGCACAGCTTGTGTAGACTCAGCAGCTCCGTCATCTCCTCCACAGACACGGCACCGGGAACATCCTGCAAACAGATGATCAACTCTGTGTGAGCTCAGATGAGGTCGTTTCAGGTTGTTTCAGGTGTTATTATTATTCTTTTAGTACCTGTTTGTTTGCAAAGATGAGCAGCAGGGCGTCTCTCAGCTCCTTCTCCGTCAGTAGTTTGGCCAGTTCACTGTGAGCCTCCATCAGTCGGTCCCTGTGGCAGCTGTCAATCACAAACACCACCGCTGCGCGCACACACACACACACACACACACACACACACACACACACACACACACACACACACACACACACACACACACACACACACACACACACACACGAGTTACAGGAGAGAGGTGACATGATGCTGCAAAATCCTCAAAAATGACAAAAAAACGATTAAAAAACATGTTGAAATAAATTCAAGTACATGTTGACGTTAAAGGGGCACTACGTAGTTTTGTAGCAGAAAATCAAACTCAGAATTTTAATATTTACAATATTAATGAGGTAATAATACAAACTCAGAAATTTGTATTTGTTCCATCAGTGAATAAACAAGCTGCTCTCAGAGGAAAATAAGGTCCAAGAACACTGTTTGAAGCTAGAAAGGTGGCAGGGTCCGCCACATATAAACAAAGTAAAACAGTATAAATTGTGTTGTCCTTTTAAGGTCATTTTGTTTATTCAGTTTATTCAGTCATGAACACAAAGAGAGTTTGGTGATTTAGTTTGTTTAGGCAGAAAAAAAGATCTTTCTCTGCTCATTAATATTTATTCTACAAAACTACAGACTGCTCCTTTAAATACACTTAAATACACTGTGTCAAAAATCAACAGAAAGTTTAATCTCACACTACGCTGTGTGAGATTAACACACTGTACGCTGCATACACCGGTGTAACATTTAGACAATATAAACAGATATTCACAGCGTGTAAACTCGTCGATACCTTGAGTGTTGAGATAATAGTGTTTCCAGAGCGGTCTGAGTTTATGTTTTCCTCCCACATCCCAGATTGTGAATTTCAAGTTCTTATATTCGACTGTCTCCACGTTGAAACCTTTAAAAAAAAAAAAGATTGAACATAATTTAACAGAATACAGCAGAGAGGTGTGTTCCTGTGTGTCAGCTGATCACTCTGTAAATGTCGTACCGATGGTGGGGATGGGCTGCATGAACTCATCCTGCTTCAGTTTGAAGAGGATGGTGGTTTTTCCAGCTCCATCCAGCCCCAGAGTGACCACGCGGATCTCCATCTTCGGACCGATGTGGACCCGGTTGTCCTGAAACGAGAACACATTTCAGAAAACCCGATCTCTCCATCAGTGACAGATGCAGTCACAGCTGAGAGTGAGGACAGAGTGTACCTTAGTGAAGGTGACGGGGATGCCGGCGTCCAGCTGAATGTGATCCGCCAGCTCTGTGAACTGGTGCTGCTGCTTCTGAAGCGTCTCCAGCAAACAGTTGATCTCCTGCTTTGCCAGCACGACTCTGCAGTCGTCCTGCAGCAGGAAAGAAACAACATGTAGTGTGTGTGTGTGTGTGTGTGTGTGTGTGTGTGTGTGTGTGTAGATACTGGAGGATCTTTCTGTGTCTGTGTCTGTCTCCTACCTGCTGGAGGGTTTTCTCACAGTGCAGGCAGGCGGTGGAGACCTGAGACAGCAGGATGGTCATGTCCTCCTGCTGCTGCCTCAGCCAGATCAGCCTCTCCCTGACGTGGGCGTCCACCACGCTCAGTGCCATCTCCTCCTGCCGGCACAGAGTCTCGTGGAGGTCTGCGAAGTAAGCTCGCACACAGGAACGTGCGCTCTCTGCTGTGCCGGGAACCTGATGAAGACACGGAGAATTATTGTTAAACTTCAGCCATCATCTCCTTCCTCCATGCTGATGGAAAGTCAGGTGAAGTTACGTAGTCCGCAAAACATTTCTGGAGCTTCACGGTAAAACAGAGTTGCAGCATTCTCCTCAACAAGTTTGTGGAAACTTGCATCAGCATGGGGGTGAGGAGATAATGAAGTCATCATTGGGTGAACTGTTGCTGTAATCAGAACAAAAGCACCATCGTTCATGTTTCAGCTGACCAGAAGTCCTGACTTACATGTTCAGTGTGTGCCATGCCGACCCCGTCCTCCACGATCTGCTCCCCGCCCTCGATCTGCTGCACGATGCCCACCAGCTTCCTCGAGTACTCGGACACTTCGTCGGTGAAGCTGCGGATGCAGTGGGCCATGTCCAGGATGGATGCACGGATCTGATTGGCTTCAGTCTCAAGAACAGCATGCTGGAGAGAGAGAGAGTTGGGGGATTCATGAGTGCGTCTGTTTGGACGAGGATACTGCTTACTGTAACTAATGTCACTACCTTATGTCCCTGGTGCTTGCCGTACTCCTTGCACACGCAGCACATGAGCGGGCCGGACTGACACGCCTCCTCCAGGCAGACGAACTCGATGGCGTGGACCTGATGCTGCGGGCACAGGGTCTTCTCGTGAGGCTTGTCGGCCAGCGGCACCCGGCGGTGTTTTGCCAGCGTGCGAGTGGAGTGGGTGAGCTGGGAGCACTCGGCACACAGGTGGGTGGCACACACGGTGCAGTACATGGAGGCCGTGTGGCTCTCGTCCTCGTCACAGCGAATGATACACTGGTTGAGGAGAAGAGATGTGAATTTAAGGTGCAGCAGGAGTGAGCGGGACTTTACAAAAGAGTAAAACCACAGGCGTCTTACTTCTCCCATGCCTTTCAGGGCGTCCTCCGCCATCCCCGACTGGTTGGTTGCTCCATTCTGGAGCCGCTCCAACAGTTCCAGCAGAGCAAAGTTCTTCTTCAGACCCCAAACGCCAGAGTCCCCTGAACACACGTGTTACAAAAAGTTCAAAGTTCAAAGTCGACTTTATTGTCAAAACTGCAATATGTACAAGACATACAGAGAATTGAAATTGTGTTTCCCTCTGTTTCCCTCTGTCCAAACCAAAGACGACACTCTCAGACAAAATGAAGGTGAAGAATTCAAATTCAAATTCAAAACAGAGTAAACGACATCCTGAAGGACTAAATACTCTAACTTCTGAGGCAGGGAGTTTGTAGCTGCAGTTTCATTCATTCAAAATTCTCTAAAGTCCCTGGATGATGATGTCGTCAGAGTCTCTGCTGGTTTAACACAACAGGATGACAATTCGAGGCCAGATGCACCACAGATCATCCACACCATCTCCAGGTAGAGACACATGTCACCTCACACATGTCAGACTGGTACAATCAGACTTGACCTTTAAAAATGAATTTGCACTTCTGCTTTGTGTTGCAACTGCTGCACAACAATCCCCTCTATCTCATCTTATATTACCCACAGGAGCGTGAGGAGATGTTCCTGTGGTGATCCTCTGACTCACCCAGCTCAGTGACCTGTCTGTCGAAGGGGCAGCGGACTGCTCGGCCGTGGAGGGGCAGCCGGGTCAGACAGTCGTGGCACACCGTGTGACCACAGAGCAGCAGACGAGGGACCTTGTCCCCCTGGAGGGAGAAGACGTCCTCACACACACCACACTCCAACACCTGGGAATGAACACACACACCTGATGAACCTCAGAAACACACAGTCTGTGACAGCCACTGATGAGATATTAAAAAACTGGCACTGATTTCACAGTTTGTGTGATTTAATGCAGATGGATGCTCTGCTGGGAGCCAATCAGATTAAGATCCATGAATATCTCAGAGGGAGGTGCAGTCACCTTGACTCACAGTATTTCAGATGGTCTCCTGGTCTTTAAACAAAATATTATTACATCTATGTAATGTTAACAGAAGCTGGTTTTAACTTGAGCGCAGCTACTTTTAAAATCTGAGCTCAGCTGCAGTCACAGCAAAGCGCAGCGATGACAAACCATCAGCTGAGCTGTTAGCGCGCTGCAGACACACACCAGCTGTGGTATAAACGCAGCTACGTTCATTATGAAATATGTAAGTGCGCAACAACCCTCCTCTGACACAACTTTCACACGCAGCTCCTCAGAATGGAGACGACCGTCTGCCACCCAGTGTCACCGACGCCAACGCAGCAGCAGCGTTCGCCCCAAAATCAGCAGCTCAGCTAGCTGCTGCCGACACCCCGAGCACACGAGCCAAACGACGTGTCCGCTGCGAACACGATGAGTCTGAGCTGTGGGTTCAAGTGACAATCTAACAACCTTCACCGTGTTTCCGTGAGCTCCTCTCCCGTGGCGGACACACGGCTCCATCGTCGCTACGGCGCCCTGCTTGTTTATTCCTGCTGCAGCAGCGGCCATTCTTGGACGTCAGCGCAGAGGACTGAGCAGGTGCGAGAGGACAATCCCACGAGTACTTCCGGTTTCGCTCTATAGGGTCGCGTTAGCATACGATACCGTTCCGTCGCCTTCTGTGTTTGTTTATTCGCTAAGAATGCGATGAGCTGGTGACAACATCGTGTCACAAGATGTTGTTTATTGATACGATACCGAAAGTGTGACATACGTCCTCTGCCTCCCGCAGACAGCAAGAAACATTGTCATGTAATGTAGTTCCTGCTTCGAAGCGCATGCGCAGTGCCACCAAGCAAGTTTTAGCTAACTCAGACGGTTTATAGGATCAAATAGATGCCACAATACACGTTAACATTTTAGGCCTGCGAGATTAAGACAGAAAACACACAAAATAATACTTAATTCATTTGAATATCTTTGTATTGTCGTGTCATAAAGCTGAGGGATCGAGAATAATCCAGAAACTCTGAGGAATCACATAGTTTTAATGCATTTTACGACTATCAGGCCTTAAATCAAAGATTTGTACAATATTTTAAGCTATTCAACCATTTAATATATACATTAGTGAACATATAACTGTATTTATTCTGCAGTTATATAAATGGTTGTGTTGTTTTTGCTAAATAATAAGGGTTAGGTTAAGTCTTTTCAACCAAAGCCTAGGCTGCAAAGCTGAACAAATAACAATGGGACAAAAAGTGCAATGATATAAAACTGAGTACTGGAATGTACAGGGATGTAGTAACAAAGTACATTTATTTAAGTACAAATTTAAGCCATGAGGTATACATGAAAATTAATTCAGAGATGCCAGAATTTGCTCCTTTCCCTTCTAAAAACTGTTTATTTTAAATGCAATGTACTTTAAATGTAATTTTAACTATTTCAACAGCCAAGAATATGAGCTGGTACCAGTGTTTCACCCTAAAGTGTCATTTTTTTTTCAAGGTATTTTTACAGAGTGGTGTTAGTACTAGTAACAGAAAAAAACACAAACAAAAATATACAAAAAATACATAATAAATAAATATACATAGGAGTATCACGTCTCACGCAATAATTAAAGAAAAATACTTGGATATTTACAAGTTTCTAATGTTTTTAGTGCTTTATAGTTCTTCAGTCCATGTAATGTTTCATTACAATGTCTTATTACTACTATAATCGCTGTATATGTGGTTTATTTTCAGCATACCTTCTGTTTCTGCTTGTAGAAGGAAAATACCCTCGCAGACTACAAATCCCATGGGACGGCACAGTTTGTCTCATAGCGATGACGTATTTTTGGCGCGCCTCGCCTGTCCCGAGCTGTTGTGGTTAACGATCCTCTCCAAACGCTCATCGCAGCCGACTTAACGGTTTGTTTGTGTGGTTTTAATAATACTTAACAGATAATTAACGTGTTGTATGTGAGTCAGTGTGTGTCCTGCTGTGTTTGTGAGTCAGTGTGCGTCCTGTTGTGTAGTTGAGGAGCTCGGATCACTGTTGGCGGGTAACGTTAGCTTAACTGGAGTTAGCTTAAATGTAGCTCATGTCTTCTGATTCGTCCCCGTCCTCTCAGGTGTCCTCCCAGGTGTCCTCCCAGGTGTCCTCTCAGGTGTCCTCCCAGGTGTCCTCCCAGGTGTCCCCTCAGGTGTCCCCTCAGGTGTCCTCTCAGGTGTCCCCTCAGGTGTCCTCTCAGGTGTCCTCTCAGGTGTCAGTGATGTCTCAGCCGCCGCAGCAGACGGCGCCCTCCGCCCCGGACTCCCCCGCCCTGGTGGTCACCAGTAACGTGCAGAAATACGCGATAAAGAAGAAGAAAGTGCTGAGTGCTGAAGAGACGGAGCTGTTCGAGCTGACCCAGGCTGCGGGCATCACCGTGGACCAGGAGGTCTTCAAGTAAGTGCAAGATGCAACCAGCCTGCAGTGAGGGAATGTAACTGAGTACATGTACTCGAGTACTGTGTTCAGAGTTGCATGCTGCTCTGTGCTTCTCCTCCACTACACCTCTGATGGAAACACAGCTGGAAGCTATGATCACATTAGGGTTAAAACTGTGGATGTTAATGATGAAGCATTAATCGATTAATCACCGTAAAGAGTTTAACCGGTTAAAAACGTCTTGATGGACAATCAGAGGGAGGCACAAATACAATAAAAGGCTTTTGTCATCAGGACGCCTCGACTTTAGAGCAACCCACCTGAGGAGACGAGGCTTCACAGTCAGACTCTTCCTTTAAATATCTTCTAAAACTCACTTCTGTCGACCGGCGTTTGTGTCATCGTCGTCTTTTTATCCTCTTATTCTTTTCACTGTTCGTCATCTGTTTGTAATTCCTCTGATGTGATGTCGTCTTCTTGTCTTTATTCTTTTTATCTGCACTGCTTTACGTGATTTTGCCTGTTTTTATCGCTTTTATTCCTTTTACTTGTATTCATTAATAGATATTTTGTGTTTTATTTGCCTTCTTGTCAAACTGTCTCCTTGTTCTGAGCTTCCTTGTGTTTGACTCAGCTGTCGAGTTGTTATTTTGTTATCTTGTCTTCCAGAGTTTCCTGCTTTTGCTTTGTTTTAAAGGAGCACTCTGTAGTTTTGTTGAAGAAATGTTAATGAGAAGAGAAAGATCTTCATTGGCTGAATAAACTGAATAAACAAACTGACCTTAAAGGACAACACAATTTATACTGTTTTACTTTGTTTATATGTGGTGGACCCTGCCACCTTTCTAGCTTCAAACAGTGTTCTGGGACCTTCTTTTCCTCTGAGAGCAGCTTGTTTATTCACTGATGGAACAAATAAACATTTCTGAGTTTGTATAATTACCTCATTAATATTGTAAATATTAAAATTCTCAGTTTGAATTTCTTCTCTAACTACATGGTGCCTACATATGACCATTAAAAACGTGTTTAATACATGGAAGTTGCTACAAATGGCTTAAAAGTTATTCTAATTATTATTAGTGGTGTGTATTTGGCGGAGGATTTTGGGGTCCTCCTCCAAGAGGACTTTTTACATTTTTCTACTTAAAGAAAAAAAAAAACATTTTACGAAATTGCATCTAAACCTTCTAATGGGAATGATGAGTAACACGTTGGAAGAAGAATATTTGTCTTAATGAACTTTACTTTTTTGTTCTTTTCTGCCCCATAAATAATCTCAAGACTTCTCAGATTTAGCCTCATTTTTTCAGGAGGGGCTCGACCCTCTGGACTAGTGGACTTAACTAGCTAACTGTGTATAAAGCAGTTAGAAATAGCCCCACACGAGCCGCTCAACTGTAAAATGCTGCTTAAACAATGATGCATCAGTATTAACAATGTAATAAGTTACAGGAGCCATTTTTCTGCAGAACGAGTGCTTATATTTTTGAATCTTCAAGCACATTTAGCGAACAAAACTTCTACTCAAGTTTGATTTTGAATTCAGGTCTTTTACTTGTAGTAGAGCACTTTTACATTGTTGTATTGGTATTTTGTACTTCAATGAAAGATCTCAGTAGTTCTTCCACACTTGTAGAAATGTGACTGAAACTCAGATCTCACGTTCTTCCTCGTCCTCTTCCTGCCCTCCCAGGATCATAGTGGACCTGTTAAAGATGAACGTGGCTCCTCAAGCAGTCTTCCAGACTCTGAAGGCGATGTGTGCAGGTCAGAGGGTAGCTGAGAGCTGCGGCGGCGTCGAGTCTTCAACCGCCTCCCACACGACCAGCAGCATCCCCACAGCACCGACAGAGGCCAGAGGTTAGTGTCTGCAGCGCCAACAATGAGATTTAAATCACAGATATACATACAGTCCCAGCAGAGGTGGAACATTAATAACATTAATGTCGGTAATGTTGTGTTCAGGTGTCCCCTGACAGAGTGACAGTAAGCGAACACGCACAATATCAGGACTCTGAATCAGAAGCAGCTAAATGGTCTTTCATCTTGTTATTCACAGCTCTGATCCTTCCTGCTGTGACTTGTCAGATTATCTGCTGTGAAAAAGGTTTATCAGGTGAAACCCGTGAAGACTCCTGCAGGGGATGTGCTGTGTGTTGAGTTCAAATTACACAAAGAATCCACATCACATAAAGTAAACCTGCAAACATCCCGATTCAAGAGAAGAAGCTAGAAGCACAGTTTGTCATCACGTCATACTTTTAAAGGTTCGGAGAGTCATTAGACTTTTCTACCTGCGTACATTGAATTTTTTCAGGAAAAGCACATTAGGGCCAAAATAACTCACAATAACAATATTCTCACAATGTCGATGGAAAATTTACAGAATCCAAAAAACTCCCACGCTGGCTCAGAGGCTGGTGAAGTCATGCCGCCTCTCACGTGACTTTGCGTCGCAGCAGCAGACTTTCTCAAAACAGACGTTTTGACTGAAATCAAAGATAACTTATTTTTCCTCTCACCTGTAGTGTTATTTATCCATCTAGATTGTTTGGATGTAAGTTGCAGAGTTTTGGAGATGTCTGCCTTCTCTGCAATATGATGGAACCAGCTTGTGGAGCTCAAAGCGCCAAAAACATTATTATTTTCTTTCCACCAAACTCCACCGACCAACCGTATAACTGCGCAGAAAGAAGCGTTGGATGTAAACATTAATGGCATCCTCCTTGACCAAGCTGAGGATTATCTTCAGTAACAGGGTCGTGATTTCTGGAAACTGACATCGCTGTTGAGTTTTTCAAATGTTCTATTTTTGTTTCTGGGATGAACTGTCCCTTTAATTACACAAGTTTGAATAATAAATGCATTCTGTTGAGGCGTTTGAGTGCTTTATACATTTTTCTGCAGTGATGAGGGAAAATATCTGGTGTGAGAACATTGCTCGACCTGCTACACCAACGATGTGCAACACTGTGACTTTTGCATTCATTTGGCCAAATAACACTTCTCACCTGGAACGCTGCATCAAATAAACCCCGTCGGCTGGCTGAGTCAAAGTTCTGAAATGTTTGGTTACAAGATGTGGAAACGCAGCAGATAAAACAAACTATGGCAGAATGAGGGTTTGTGTCTTGTGTGTGTGTGTGTGTGTGTGTGTGTGTGTGTGTGTGTGTGTGTGTGTGTGTGTGTTTGTGTGTTTGTGTGTTTCCTTTCTGCAGAGTGAAAGGGCAAAGAGCTCAAGGTCTGCAGAGCACAGGCTCCCAGGTTTTTAGATCAAAGTGTAGAGAGGAAGACGACTTTGAGAATTTTTAAAATGTTCTTCTCTTTTCTCTGACTGACTTCAGTCTGCTCTCAGTATTCTCTCTGTGCTCTGTGATTCACACATCCCTTTTAAAGCATGTGAAATATTCACATTCCTCCAGTTAAGACTGTGGCAGAGGTTCTTTCCTGCACCATGCACCACATGAACCCCCTCACTAACTCTTCACTCCACCCCATGGTGAGGTTTGGGCTCTCAGATGGAGGTGAACTGAAGACCAAGGACATACAGTAGATGATAGAAGCTGATCTTCACTGTGTGCACGTCTCAGTCCTGTCTAATTTCTTCTCTATCCCCCTTGAATTCATTTTCGTCTGTGAAGAAGAGGACTCTTTGGTCTCTGGAAAGAGCCCTAAGCCTCCTGCAGCTCCCCCCTCAGCGTCTGGCCCTAGAGCCACCAGGGTCAGCACTAAGATTGTGGTCTACGGCCCCCAAGACGCTAACTCTCCTCACGCTCAAGGTCCCCTCTGCTGCACTTCATCCTACACCTCCATCTGTCCACTTGCTTGCATTCAGCTACATTCTCCCTCATTTCATGGTTATGCAGAGTGGAACCTCTGTTCTTTACTATGAAGCTATGTGCATGCATGTGTGTGTCATGCATGTGTGTGTGTGTGGTATAGTGTGACTCAAAAATCAACTATCTCACAGATTGGACCTTTAACAGACAGTTAACGATGGTTAAAGCTGAAACACAGTGTAACAGCAGCACGAGTAGAGAAGAATCATAACGTCAGCAGTGTGCATTTTAAGTTTGCTAACTTTAGCTAATGTTAGCTACTGATGATAGAGACTAAGTGAGGCTGTAAAAGCAAAACCACTGACTGTACTGAATTCAGATGTGTTTGGTTTGATATAAAAGACAGTTAGAGGATATTAATAAATGCTAAAACGTAGTGTCACAGTAGCACGAGTAGAGATAAAGTCAGCAAACTGGCAAAAAAAATGTCAGAAATGTCATTATCTACTGGTCATACTCGACCAAGTGAGGCTGCAGAAGCAAAACCTTGGAGAGTATTGAATGAAGAAAAAAAAGGTTTTATGACTTCTTAATTAAACTTTTCATTCGTAAGAGGAAGAATTTATTTCTTCTTTCAGGCGCAGCCTGTATTAACTGTCTCTTGAGACTCTGAATGATGAGTTCATCGTAGTTAAAAGCTCTTTCTAGTCACTTTATGGTTCTTGCTTCAGTCGTGTGTGCAGAGCTGTAAACTGTAATTAAAAGCAGGTAAGTCTGACACCAGGTCTTCTTCTGTTTATGAATGCTGTCCTTCATCTGTATCTTTCCCTTCTCATGGCCCGTTTCCATTTTTCATGTTTGGAGCATGAGAAGCAGCAACCATAGAAACTGACCGCTGGTCTTTACCTCTGCGTGTTTTCCTGCTTTGTGTCAGCAGTGCGCAGTAAAGCTGGAGCGAGCCACAGTGAGAAGAGCCGGGAGGCCTCCAGCCAGAGAGTGCAGCGGCAGCCCAGCGCCACCAGAGGGCAGAAGACCAAGAGCTCCGGCAGCAGCAGTTCCTCCTCACAAATCAACTCCACATGAGACTCAGGCCAACAGAGACCATCTGTACATATGTTGTTGTCTTTACACTTAATTTATCCGTTTGTTTTAAAGGGTTGGTTCACCTAAATTACACACAAAAAAATGTTTTCTCACGGCTGGAATTATGGTTTTATTTGCTTTGGTTTTGAGGCAACTGTTATTCAATCTCGATACAGAGGAGGTGAAGATACATGTGTTATTTGTTGGTTCCAGCACTGAAAAACAACATATTAAAAATTCAAAAAACAATGTCGAGATGACTCTAAACCCCAGTTTACTCATAGTGCAACTTGAAAAAAATATTTTTAACAGATTTTGTCACTATTTGATTTGTAAACAGGAGGTGAAAAAATGCCTTTCAGCGCTCTGCATGGTTGAACCAGGATTGAAACAGAAGTCTCTGTCATACTACTTATTTGTTCCTTGTTGTACAACTTGAGCCCCGTTTCTGAAATTGGCAAAGTTTAAAGTGAGCCGAATTCACTATCAGCACTTCCTGTTTGCAGTGTACTCATGGAGGTACAGACAAGTATTACTGGGTTACCCTGAAACTGAGGAAAACTTAAAACATGATGATTCTCAGGCAGGTTCTGGGGTTATGAGTCTCCTATTTTTCTCTGACTTGAGTCAAAGTTTCTTTGGTCCAGCTGACAGTTGTTCAGTGTGATGACACAGATCTCAAAACTGTGGCAAATATAATATAAAACCTATTTGCATGACTGAAGAGAGAAAACTGAGAAAATGTGTGTTTTTGTTTGTGTTATTATAATTTGAGTGAACCAACCTTTTAAACTTCTGACACGATGTTGGAAAGCGTCTCCTCGTTACTGTGAGTGAGTGAAGCCTTTTGTTTGGGTGCCATGTTACTTTTATGACGACTACAGAAAAGAGAAAAGAGATTTTTTTACTGGAAAATGAAAATGTCTGTATTTAATGTGCAACTTTTTATAAAATAATCTTGAATAAATCCAATAACAATAAATCCTCCATGTCTGTGTTTTTCCTGCTGAACTGTTGTTTCTCATGTACTCGTCAGATGTTCTCTGTGGCTGGAACGAGGCATGTTTGGGTGAAAGTTGATATTTTGTTAAAATAAGGAAAAAACGCTGATCAGATCACTTTATTCAGCGTCCATGTGAACAGTTACATCTCTAATTATAATCATTTAAATATTGTCCATTTAACAGCAGCTAACGAGAATCCATTCTGACTGGACCTTAATATTCGTACGATCATACTTTAATTTTTTTTTGAAATAACCAGGTTTGATTTTCTTTGGTTTCATGACTTGCACAGAGAATCTCCTGCTGCAGTCGATATCACACACAATGATCTCTGAAGACGCTGCAACAGCAAAAGGCAAAGAAAGATCTGCTTCTCTCTCTCTCTCTCTGCTGGTTGGCAACAATTACCTGCACAGATCTGAGTGCAGTGGTGGTCTGTGTTCCTGCTTTGTGTGGCGCTGAAGGAGAACAGCTGTCCTGTCTTTTCTCTCGTGTTGAATGCTTGATAATACAGCCAGAAACCTTGAGGAGTGCAGGTTACTCTGTGATGGAGATGAAACACAGATTTGTGAACGTCATTTTCAAGAATGCTCGCTGCTATTCATCTCTCTCTAACTGCTATGGTCTAATTGATTTTTTTTCTTCTCTTCTCGTCCTGTGATTGTGAGGAGAAGTGCTGCTGTAAGATATATTATTAAAACTTTGGGGAGTGTGATGCGTCGCGCCTCTGTGCGTCTGAGCCGCGTCGGTGCCGTCACACGGGGGCAGTAGAAGCACACAGTTAATGTCGTCACCCAGCGAGACCACTCGAGTGAGCTTTTTCTCAAACGCTGCTCCCCATCATGAATGGAGAGTGGATCTGAAATGAATGCATTCTGTGCGTATTTGAAACAAAAGCATCGTCTCATTCACAAACACCTCAGAGGTGACGCAAACAGAGCCACAGCAGGGACATACTGTGTGTGTGTGTGTGTGTGTGTGTGTGTGTGTGTGTGCAGGCAGGCTGCAGGCCTTTATGTAGCTGCAGGCTCTTTTATGTGGCCGTTTGTCCTGTTTATGTGTTCCTGCCTCGGCTCTCCTCTCCTCTGCGCTCTGCATTGATGGCAGCGTGCCTGTAATTGATGGCACCTTATTGCTGTGGTGTAGCAGGTTTAATGGGGCTTGACAGAGCAAAGGGAAAGCAGCATGCAACCAGGGAGGGAACTTAACCCTTTCGCTCGCAGACCCGGCCCTCTGGTCCCTCCCCACCCTCGCCTGTCCCTCCTGGTCCCGGCGCCCTCCCCCTGGCATGCAAATACAAATGAGAATAGAAATAGGCCCTCGGTGATTAGCTTGTTTACGGCTCCTACTGTTATCACCGGTCATGGTGATGGCAGTTTGGTTCATGATCAAGGAAGCTCAGACACCCCTCCGACTCCACTTCCGAAAATAAATACTCGCCAGCTGTTGGTGCTCTCCACTGTTTTGCTTGGAGGAGCCTAAATGTGTTTGACAAAGGTAAACGGCTGGGAATTTATTCCCTCAAACTTGCTGCCAGGCTGCACTTCCCGACGTGACCTACAGGGGCCAGTGTGGATCCAAGCTGCAGGCGTGGCCTTCCCTCCCCACTACCTTGGATTTCCATAGGCATCCACTCCAGCGTTTTTGGATGTGTTTATTTTGTTATGAGGGAATTTCATAGCCAGTTGCAGACTCCTCCATTAAATAGAGAGTGTTATCCTTCACTCAGGCACACACACACACACACACACACACACACACACACACACACACACTCAGGCATGAGAATGTGTGCGCGCGCATGCACACACTATATGCACCATTAATCAATAGAGACGATGAAATGATGCTATTGTGTGCGAGGCAAGGCGAACGGCACATTGAATAATGAGCTAGTCAGAGCTGTTGGCAAATCATTAATGTAAGGTGTTGGTCTAAACCTGGTTCTCACACTCGCTCTGTGCAAGCTGTTCCCAGGTGACAAAAAACTGGGGGGAGACACTATTTTAGGAGCTGATATCACACCGTTCCTTCCTTTTTTTTTTTTTTTTTTTTTTACCCCCATCACTTGTATTCAGTCCTGAATCTCTTTCTCTGTGCGAGTGCCTGGGTGGGGTGTGGAGGAATATCTTCCTGTTGTCTTTCCCTTCTCTCCGTCTTTCCTCGTTCTCTCAGGCATTCGCTACTTTCACAGTGTAGTGTGACATTTACCTGTATGTATGGACCGCAGGTGTGTTTACATCCTGTGTCGACTCTACAGTAACGTAGCCTACACCTTCAACTGTAGCGATTGCAGTGCTTTTTTTATGCTTGAGTTTGCTTTAAGCCCCATTTATGTCACCTGTAAGTATGAAAATGAATAAATCCATCACAAATGATGAAGCTGTAGCTGCCCACGTACTTCCATGTGTCCTTTACGTTGGCATCGACGTTGTGATGATGTTGAGAAAGAGACAAACGTGGAGGCGGCGGTGAGATGGTGGCGGTCTGGGAGGCCATTAAATACATCGCGACACGTGGACGAAGAAATCTTTTCACTTCACCTTTACGAGGAAAACTGACGACAAACGTCTTTTCTTTGTGGTGTCTTTATAGTCGCCTTGCTTCAAACTAACCCTCATGATTTCTGGTGGTTCTGCTCCATTTCGTCCGAATCCGAAAGCTTTGAGGAAACATTCACACAAACCTGAATGAAATGAGCACAGACGGCTCCGTTCGTGTCCGTCTGTATGTAACGAAGAGCATAAATTAGCCTTTATACATTCTGTAAACGGTATCTACAGTTTGTTTTTGCATAAAGAGATATTTTAATGTTTCTGATCATTTTTGATAATCACCCCACCAGCGAGGTTAGCCTGTCAGCTAGCCCCGCTGGCTGCTCAACTGAAGAACTGCACCATCAAGTTTATGAGCAATGTGAGCGGAGCTTTCCTGTTAGCTGAGTAATGTCAGTAACTAACTTAACTAACTTAACTAACGTAGAGTGACGTTACCTTCACCTCCAGTCTCATGATCACCTCTCTTATGCATATTGTTAAAAGAAACTGGCCATTTGTGTTAGTGTAGTATTTCTGATTTTGATCGATGTCTTAGATGATCAGCAAATGTTTTTTTACACTGTGTGCTTCGAAGAGCTCCCCAAAATTAAAGTGGCCGTATATTAAAGCTCGTCTAGCTGGATACTAAAATGAAAAAAAAGGACCATCAAGTTTGTAAGTAATGAGGCTGGATCCTAACTGTTTGCTTTCACCAGACAGTTTGCTTCAATCACTTTGATTCTTGGCAGCCCTACCGAGCACCAAGTGCGAAAACTAACCAGAGTGACCTAACGTTAGCTAGAAGTTGAGTCACTGCTAATGTCGCTAACGGTTATCTGAGACACTGATCAGAAACACTATATGCAAAAATGAACGGTTAATACTATTAATATGTACGTTGCTTAGATAACTGTTAGCGTCATTAGCTAGTCACTCAGCTAATGTTAGGTCACCATGGCTCTTTTTAACACTCGGTGCTTTTATTTATTTTAGTAGCCAGCTAGGCTAACTGTTATTATCAAAATACTACAAAAAAATGCTAAAAAACACTGTAATGAATATTGTTATCAATATATACAAAGCTAACAACACCTTCACCTCCGACCTCAGTGTTCACGCTGCCTTTACATTTACGCCACTTTTCCACAGTTAGCGGTCACGTTTATGAGCTTAAACCCGGATTGTACAAATGAGCCACAGCGACCTAACGTTAGCTGAGCTCTGAAAAAATTAGGCTAACATTGGTGCTACAGTGACTTGCTAACAGTTATCCAAGACACTGGGGTGATTATCAGTTAATAATATTAAGTCCAAATCTAACTGAGAGGTGAAGTAAGGAACGTCACGATACTTTAGACGTGACGGGAGGTTAAAACAACGTGCAGCGGACGTGCGTCACACTTCACTGTACGAGCAGTGAATTATCCTCTCCTGTGAACTCCTCGTCCACATTTCTCTCTGCATTTATAGGCCACTTTCTCCTCACTTGTTGTCTCTCTACATTCGCTGCCTCCTCTAACCCCTTCACACTCCATCATCACACCCGCCGCCCTCCTCCTCCCCTCTCCACTCCTCGCCATCACCCTCCTTTGCCAGGCCCGGCTGCAGATTGGCTATTTCCTGCACGCGCCCAGTAGAGCCCTTATCAGGGGTAGAGTGCTGATTGTTGGTCTGTCTCTCAGGCTGACTGACAGTTCGGGCGGCGCTGCTGAAATGCCTGATTTGGTCAGTGTTTGTCTGTGGGGCCTTATCTCCACACCTTATATTAACTGCCTTGACAGTATGTGCAGGCAGTCTCTCTCCATCTTGTTGCACCCCTCCTCCTCCTTCCCTCCACCGCCACCTCCTCCTCCACCTCCTCCTCCTCCTCCTCCTCCATCCTCTGTCTCCATCTCCATTCACTCTACACTCTCTGCTGCACACTGTAAGTCTCTCAGCCACCAGGCAGCTAAACACTTTCACGCTGATCCTCCTCCTCCATCATTCCTCCTCGTGCAGCTGGATCAGCATCTCCGAGACCATAACTGTCACTTTATTTCTTATTTGTTATTTCTTTCAAAAGCAATAATGGAGCGAGCATTTTTTTTAAAGGGTCAGTTCACCCAAATTGCAAAAAAATACAGCTGTTTTTCACCCTCTTACTGTGGAAGGAGGTTTAGGTTTAAATACCTGTCTGAGATTTCTGCTATTTGTTTAATTAAAAACAACAGTGACCACCTATTTCAGGACATTATGTAGCCTGTAAAAAAAAGAAATATATCTTTATGACCTTGTTTTTAATTAACTGCATCTTCAGTAGGAATGAATGCATTTGAGAGCCGCAGACAGAAGTCAGGAAGTATTGAGGTCTGTAAAATATAGAATATAACTCACACATAATGCTGATTCATCTTAAATAGAGCTGCAACGATCAGTCGATTAGTCGATCAAAAGGAAATTAGTTGACGCATCGTCTGGTTCCAGCTTCTCAAATGAGAAGATTTGCTGCTTTTCTTTGTCATTGTTGATAGTAAACGAAGAGTCTTTGGGTTTTTGACTGTTTGTTGGACAGAAGAAGCGATTTGAAACCGTCACTGTGTGTTTGTTAAAGGGTCAGTTCACTCAAATTACAAAAATATGTTTTTTCCCCCTCTTACTGTTCGTGGCATCAAGACATTCAGAATTTATTGTTTTTTATCTTGTGAGGTTTTAAATTCCTGTCTGAGATTTCACAAACTGAATTTTATTTTTTGTTGGTCAAACCGTCGATAATTCACCTGCGACAACTGCAACACAGAACATTTTGAGGTATTTTTACTCGAATATTTCCATTTCCTGCTACTTTATGCTTCCACTGCACGACATTTTGGAGGAAATATGGCACTTTTTTTACCCCATTACACTTATTTGCTAACTTCAGTTATTACTTTGCAGATTACATGATGCACCAGAGCCAAAGTTACACAAATATATTGATTTATTTATTTTATAGGCAATCAAAAACAAAACGCCGACTCTGATAATTGGAAAAATGCTGAATATTGGACCCGACTGGTCGACCTCTAGTTTACATTATATACCGCACATACATCAAAATGTCAGATATATAAAGACTTTTACTCGAGTACTATTTGTATGGGTGACTTTTACTTTTACTAAAGTTATATTTTAACACGATATCTTTGTTTTTAGGTGACACTAATTCAAACGTGCTGTTTCATTTTCGAAATGAACATTTTTATTGCTGTGTGCAGGACTACAGTCAGCTTTTTTAGGAATAATGACAAAGAAACTCTCTAAATCCTTGATATTTTATTTATTCAGTTATAAATTCTGCACATATCTTTCTGTTTTATTTAATTGAGCAGGTCTTAAATCAGGGACCATTTTACTAACTCATAACTGCATCTTTTATCTACAGATAAAGATTTATGTTGCAGCTCTGCATGTATCAGAAGACAGTTGTGGTCGTGTTGCTCGGCCGTGTGTTGTTGCTTCGTGTTGTTTCTTGTGTTATTGTTGTTTCCTGTCACTCCGCACAGCTCGTCCTCTGTCTTTGTTGCTGTCGCTGTCCTCGTGGCGTCTTGTCATCTTTATTGTGAACATTTTATGACTGTAGGTTTCAAAACATCAGTTAAAAATGTTCCAGCTGCTTCACACTGACACGTTTACAGACACGGTCATTAATGTGAGTTGTTCCTTAGAAATAAATACAAAACTCAATCAAAGAATCAGCTACAACACAAGTAAGCCAACTATAAAGAATCTAATGTCTTTGTCTCTCTTTTTCCTGAAGTTAGTTTAATTAATAGATTGAATTCTTCCCTCCAGGAAACTTCCTCGGAAATGATCAGGAATTTACATCACGTGTAAATGAAGTACGAGATGCTGAGAAAAGATTAAGGAAGCCGTGAGAGCTGCAGAAGATGAATAAATTAGATGTCGATGATGAAATTAATCACCAACTGTTCGGTTTAAGTAAAACAAAAGCATAAAACTGGGGTTGTGGGCAGAACGAGACATTTTCAGGACGTCGTCTTGAGCTTCGGGAAACATTGATCGACATTTTTCACCTTTTTCTGACCAAACAACTGATCAATCGAGACAATGATCAACAAAATGATCGACAGTGATAATAATCGTAAGTGCAGCCCCCTCGTCTCCAGGAGCTCCAAACTCCCAGAAGACAGAGGACCTCAGCGTCCTCAGTTATAACGAAAATCACCTCTATTATTTTGAAAAAGAGCAAAAGAATCTCAGTTTCTGTTTCTTAAATACAAAACGATCACGTACAGCTAGATTCCACTTTAAATAAGGGGTAAGTGATCTATTGTTATTGGGCTGAACTGCCCCTTTAAAGACTGTCTGTCTCGAAAATCGGAAGCTGAATAAAAATCTTATTTGTAGCCCAAAATTTAATTCCAGAGTTTCCTTGTTTGTCCGAAAACTATTAAAAACACACATCAACGTTTACATTCACACTAATATTCCACTATTACTACAAATATGACAATATTCAGAATTAGATTCAGTTCATGTAAAAACAGCATATTCTGTTTGGATTTATTGTGAATGGAGCATTTGTCAGATTAGGACATGTGGGACATGCTGGTGTTAGTCTTGCTTCAGGACCAGTCTCAGGACATGAAGTCAGCTGTGGACTGTCAACAAGAGACAAACAACGAGGGTTCAGCACGGGAGCAACACGACGGCAGGTTTAAAAAGAAGTCAAATTCCTCCATAGCATTTGAATAGAAGATGTAGGTCAGTACAACATTAATCAGATGCACAGATGCACGTAAACATGGAATATTCATTTTCATTTGCCATAAATGAGTTGGAGTATTGTCTTTTTCAGAATGAGGGCAAACACAGGAATGTTGTGTGCATGTAAACACAGCAGCTGATCTTCCTTCACGACCATGAACACAAACTGTACTTCACTTTGACTCAATGATCTCCGTATGTCTGAGCAGCGTTTGATTAAAAACCACAGTGAGCTGCTGTTTGAGGAAACTATGTAGTTTTGTAAAATCTGAAACTATATTTGAATGACTTTTAATATCTTCAGTAAGATGTTTGTGGAGCTGAGAGCCGCGGACAGAAGGTCAAAAAATATTGTACGAACACGTTGTCAGTTTTGATTTGTTGACAATAACAAAAATAAAGAGCATTGCTCTCCGCGTCATGTGTTCATGCAAACTGCTGACATGTTCACATTTGCACGTTCACATTACATGAATATGAGCCGACGTCCCTGTTGAGAAGACGAGGGGACGGTGGCTTCACAGCTGTGCCGGACGGCTGTCGTGCCAGAGACCGCTGTTCAGGACTTTGCTTCAACGTTTGTTGAAAGTGTGAAACCACTGGATGTTTTTTAACGAGACGTCGGGACGATGTCAAGCTGTGTTTGTGCCGACAGAACCGGGTATCTTAAGTCTGATAGGATCTTTTCTGAACCTCGAACACAGCGTGTCTGCAACATGAACGTTCAAACGTAACGTTAAAGAAATGTAATGTTTCAACATGTCTGTGGTTTGCAGGAATGGACACTGCCAACATTCATTCTGGTGATTGTGTCGACTTTAAAGCGACAGTATTTAACTTTTAAAAGATGATTGATTTTTGAGTCATTCACAAAGAACAAACACCCGATTCTGTTCAGAAGTGAAGTGTTTTCCTTTGTTTTAGTTTCTGTGATTGTTCCTGTTGATTACTTCAGCGTGTTGGCGTTTCAGATCAACCATCATCTGACCAACAATCCACCGAGCAGCCAGTCAGTAGCATCAGAATCGACTTTATCACCCAGGTATATGTGCACTCAAGGACTCTTACACATGAATATACATACAGATAGAAGCAAGAACAACACAAACTGAACAAATACGGTGAAGAATAAAGAATGAGTGAATGGTCAGGACTGTACTGTACCCCAGCCAGTGAAAAGAAAGTGTGTATATAATAAAATCACCATAAAGGAGTGTATATGAGTAGGTCAGATAAACATGATATACACGTTATCTGCGCTGGCAGGATATAATGCAGGCGTACATGAAGAATCAGGAAGCCGAAGCTCTTCCTGCTTTGTGCTGAGCAGCTCTTATCGACGTGGAGGTAAACATGGCCTCTTAAGCGTTATTTATTTATTCACTTTATTAGCGCGAGGCTGTTCATACCGTCTGTTAATGGCAGCTGTGGGAACGAATAGAGTTCACACTCACTTGGACCCCTATTGTGTGGCAGGCTGTCAGGTTACACACACACACACACACACACACATATAAACACTCGTACACAAAAGGCGAGACGCTCTGCACAGCTGCCTGCGAGTTGTGTCTTCAGTTAATAGTTTCTCTGGAATGGTTGAGTTTTACTGTAGAGAGCTGCGTCACCAGGCTGATACTGTAATCTGACTGTGAGGTGTGACGCGGCTGTTTAACTGACTCTGGATCAGCTGTCAGAGTTTGTTTCATTGAGTTATTTTCACCGAATCTTGATTGGCTGCGTTGTGGAGCCTAGTGGAGCTAGTTTAAAAGACATTATATGTAACATTTTTAACATTTAAGGAGCAGTTCACCCAAATATGAGAATCCAGTCATCATCTCCTCCTGATGATATAAAGTCAGGTGAAGTCTCGTCGTCCACAAAACATTTCTGGAGCTTCACAGTAAAACAGAGTTGCAGCATTCTGCTAAACACCTGAAGCAGCTGGAGACTTGATTTAAAACATAACCAACAACACGGCTCCTCGTCCAGTGTAATCCAAGTCTCCAGAAACCCCTGAGATCCCAAAGTGATTTGGAAAGACGTTATTTGTCACCCTTTTTGTCAGCTGAAATCTTCACTGTAGCTGCTGAGCTACAAGTGCCAACGAGCCCCACCTGAAGTAAATAACGTCTTTTAAAAACAATGAAGGACTTGGATTATGCTGGACGAGCTGCATGAAGCCATTTCATGTTTTTCAGCTGTTTTATAACATTTTAAAACAAGTCCGTCAGTTGTTCAGGACAAATCTGCAGCACTGTTTTACTGTGAAGCTCCAGAGATGTTTTGTGGACTACGAGACTGGAAGATAATGACTGAATTTACATTTTTAGCTGAACTGTTCCTTTCGGCAGAAGATGTAAATACTTCCACCGCCTCTGCTCTCAGGACTTTGTCTAAAAAATGTCAGAAAATAGTGAAAAACAATCAATGAATGGATTAATTGAAGAGGACACATCCTGAGCACGTCCGCTGGGGTCGTGTACGTTGTTTTTTTTTAAAAAAAAAAGATGATTTCTTGTCAAACATCTCTGAGAGCGCGACCTAACGCTAACGACCTCGGGCTCTGAAACGCTGTTCTGGAGTTCGCTGCGTTCTTGATGAAGTCCGTCGTGAAATGTTTTGTTCCTACAGGAAGAAGAAGAAGAAGAAGCGTGAGAGCGAGGAGAAGTAACAATCAGCGTGTTGTGGATTATGAGCCGCTAATTGTTGACTAAAGAATAAACAGGAGAGAAATAAGGAGTTTAATCATTTCCCAATTAAGACACTTCCAAAGGTGTTTTGTGTGCATGTGTGTGTTACGCTGCTCCAAATTCCTTTTAATTAAGGCAGACACAGAGGTTACAAGTCTATCTTTGTCTCAGTTGTATTTCATGAATTTTTCTATTCTGCGTATTTCAACTGTGAAGATTTTAATTGCCTTTAATTATGCGTATTTAATTAATACACCTTCAGTTTACAGTTTAGGGACTTTCAAACCTGTTGAGTTTAAATCGTTTTCTCACTTTTTTCTTTCTTCTTTTGTACATTTGATGCTCGTTGGACGGAAATCAATAGTTCGAGAAGAACAAACAACAATTTAGTTTTCTTTTTTATGTATTAGTTCTCTTTTGTGCTCTTTTTAATTGTTTGTTGACTGAGAACGATCGCTGGAAGTTTTGTTCTTACTTTATTTGATACTTTAGCATTGTGTGTGTGTGTGTGTGTGTGTGTGTCACGAAGCAGCATGAAAATCGTCTCATTTTTATCAATATATTTTATATTAAAGAGCTTATTTGTCCGACATATTTTAAACATATTTATGTTTATGTAAATAAATTAAGTTTTTGAACAGCTGCGATTCAAAAATGAAAAATGAAAGTAATGCCACATGAAACGCACAGCAGCACATCACACACGGCGCCAGCTGTCAGTGATTTTCGGTGAAACTGGATCATATTTTTATGGAGGAAATGTTTTCTGGTTTCTTCCCTCTGATGTCCTCCGGCTGCTCCTCGACTCTCTGAGTTTCCTGAAAGCATTATGTTGCTGGATGTTTGCAAAGTTGTCAGCTCACAGTTTTTTCGATCGTGAGCCAAGTCGGCCCGTTTCGACAGAGCTGTAGCTGGTAGCATGTTGCAGCCAGGTGTTGTCTCTGGTTCAGGTGACGTTTGAGTTGTGTGCAGCGCTTGTGTGAACTCAGACGGCCACATGGTAAAAAAAAACAGCATGTTGACTTCAACAGATTCATTTTCCAGACATGACATTGTTGTAACGTGATGAGTTTTGTTTGTAGTTAGCATGTAGCACGTAGCATGTAGCACGTAGCATTACAGTACAGAAACCTGGAATTTGCATTTTCGACAGTTTTGTTGCAAAATTGCCAAATCGCACAAAACAGGAACTCCTACATAATGTTGCTTTAAATACACGTAAAATGAAGTGAAGCTAAAGTACACTTTATTTAAGGATTCTCACAAATGACATGAAATAATAAGTACACTTTCTACACTCAATGATTTCTATATGTATTTGCAATTTAGAGCTACTTTTAAAATTACACTGAAGTACAGCTTAATGGTACACACTTATAATGAAGTGAAGTTAAAGTACACTTTATCAAAGCATACTAACAGTGGTTCACTGTTGCATTCAAGTGCACTGTGCACTACAGTGCACTTGAAACACTTAAAATCAAGTGAAAATAAACTTTAGTGTATTACTAAGGACTATTTTATAATCATTTATAATACTTTTTAAAAGTAGACTAGCTTTCCATTGTAAGTATTTGCAAGTAAATATTCTTTAAAAGTAAAGTGAAGCACAGCTTAATAAACAAACGTTAGAGTGTAGTGTTTGTACGTTTACTTAAATACACTCACAGTGATGTGAAACTAAAGTATACTAACAGTTTTATTATCCCTATTTTCAAAGGACCTGAAAATAATTATACTTTTCAAGAGTCGACTGTAAGTATTTGCAATTGAGTATACTGTTAAAATAATACACTGAAGTACAGTTTAAGTACACTGTTTATAAAGTGCTGTTGTCATGACATTAAAGCGTATAACAGTGTTTTACAAAAGACATGGAAATCAATATACTTTCTATATATTTCCACTATAAATATCTGCAACTAAGCATCATTTTTACACTTGTATACTTGTATGCTGTGTACAATACACATACTTTTAGAAGTACACAAATACGTACATTTTAAATATACCTTAAATTAGTCACAAAATGTAAAAGTATACTTGATATATATATATATTTTTTTACCTGGGATCTGATGGTGTTAGCTTGCACTTGCATGTGTATCCTTCTCCAGGTGTGTGCACGACTACAGATAAAGGTGGATGGATCTATTATATGTCAGCGGTGTTGTGTCATGTCACTGCCCTGACTCGCTGTCAGGACACTAGCATGAGTATTTTGCATGTGTAAAGGCAGATTATGTACATTTTTTATGCCACATGCTTTGGTCTGTGTGCATGTGTGTGCATGTGTGTGTGTGTGTGTGTGTGTCACACTGTCTGGTGTCCTCCTGTGCATGTGTTGGCCGTGCACCCAGCCGACTGCTGTGCTGCTTGCCCATTGTGTTGGCTCCTCGCACACTGGTTCACTGGAATAATGCCAACAACTGCCCCCATTGTACCCACTGTGAAAAGACTGAAAGAGCTCACACACACACACACACACACACACACACACACACACACACACACACACACACACACACACACACATTCACCTGTCTGTCAAACCCACCGTACAATTACCCTATAACATGATGAATATTTACATACACTGCTGATCCTGTTAAGGTTAATGCCGTTTTCATTCAGCTCCTTTTGTGCCTCAGTGATCTGAGTGTGTCCACGCCGTTGCACCTGAATTTAGAAGTTTGCAATTAATTCGGGACTTGACAGTTTATTAATGAAGGTGAGGGCGTCACGGGAGGAACAATGTAACTGCAGCGTTCAGGGACCTTTGATGCAACTCGTCCTCTCGTCTCTGCTGCCTCTTCATTAGACCGAGGGGTTTCACGATGTACAGGCGCTGATCATTATCATAATATTTGAAAATGAAATCATGATATTGTGTCGATGAAACATCATCGCCTCTGAAATCATCTCTGTTTCTTGTCCTGGCAGGTGACGGTCATGAACCTTAGAGCTGCCATAAACGGGAACATTTCAATAAGTGTATTTGTTATTTTCGTACAGTTTTGCTCATATTTTGTGTAATTAATTTGACTCATCATATTTTTTTGTGTGGATATTGCAATAATATTATTACGGTGGATTCTTTAGGTAATCATGTAGTAAATATCTGAGACCCTGACAGGCCTAATTACAACATTAAACTGATTTAATGTTTCTGCTTCTTGTCCAGAATGATGGAGCTGAAAGGAATTTAGTTTTTAATGGTCAAAACCATTTAAAAAAAGTCTAACAAAACAAAAACAAACAGAAACAATCCTCTGAGGCTTCATTCGTACAAATATCTCTAGATCTAGTGTGCTTCAGTCGATTCATCAAAGATGCTGAGCATAAAAAAAAAAAGAGTTTTAAGAATCTCATGTGTAACTTACTCACCTGTGATCTGTAAATCAACTTAAACTGAAGGCACCTGCACTGTGACTCACTCAGCACAGATGAGACTTCAGTCAGAACCACGAAACCAAAAGAGAAAATCAAACTTTTTGGAGGATGAGATCACGCCGACACGTTTTATTCTGACGACCGTACAATCGGTTGGCAATCAAGCCAAACATGCAGTCTTGGGGTGAAAAGACAGAACTGTGGCTGTTCTGACCTGTGAGGGAGAGACAGAATAGCCAAACCTAACAATGATTATAGATCTGTTAACTGATCATTCCCATCACATTATTCATAAAGCTCAAGCAAAGTTCACCGCAGGCTTGGACACAAACTGCAATACCTCGACGTAACCAGCAGGAAAATCACTTCACGCCATGTCCAGACTTTGCTACGAGATGAGATCATGTCCACGTCAGAGTCAGGTTTTATAACTGTGACGTGAAGTTAAAATAAAAACTGTGACTAACTGACTTCTTCTCCGTCTGTCTTATGTAGGTTTACAGACGTTTACACTACAAGGAGTCGTCATGTTGACTCTGGAATCTGTTGAGAGCGCAGCGTGTTTTAATAAAAATATCGATATTTGATGATATCGATAATCACATCACAAGTTGAAGTGATATTTTGTCCCAGCCCTGATCCCGACCGAGGCCTAGTCCACTCCACTCGAGTATTTTTTAAAATGTGTTTATAAAACAGAAAATCTCCGTCGAGGTGAGAAATGTCCGTCCATACGAACACACCTGAGAACACACCTCATGACCTCTCACGTTCACTGTAAACAGGAAGCTGACTGTAAACTCCGGTCGGTTGCTTGGTTACAGAAAATACTCTGAAGGAGGCAGTGAAACGTGACCGCTCTCGTGATCGCCTTCTAAATATACCGTTAAACAACACAACATCCGTTCTGTCCACGTACAAACTGAAATGCTTACACAAAGCAATATCATGATGAAGCTACAAACACTGATAAACGTGTCCGCGTCATCGTGACGTCAGTTTTGTGACGCGAACACTGAAAATTGAATTTCTGAATATCTTTAACCTACTTTTTTTTATTGACCTCAGACGAGGAAAGGCCGAAACATACAGATGATGATGATCTGGCTTGTGTCTCATTTCGGGGGCTGCGTCCTTTTTAAAGCTGCGGCCTTCCCCGACCACGAAGGCCGAACTGAGTGCTACCTATATACGTCACCAGCTCCCCCCCGACCATACCCTCGCATCACGAAGCGCCGCTCTGATCACCTATCAACCTTGACAGTATTTGGGTCCATTGTGTGTTTTAAAAAGTGGTATCGTTAATTATTCGAGTGACTTGAAACTCTGTACTTTTAAACGCATATTCAGCCGCTTTTTCGCTCCATGTCCACCATCGCTGTCTTGTCCACAGCACGGGACACGAAGGCCGTATGTGAAGGAGCCTTTGAAATGGGTCGGCCTTGTCTCACCTTGCAGCTTTGGAGGGATGCAGAGTCCGAATTGAGACACGGCTTCAGAATTCTGACTTTAAACTCAGAATTCAAGGTCGTCCCATTTCGAGAGGCTCCTTCGAATGCGGCCTTCACATCTCGTGCCGTGATGATTACGACCGTAGCGTCCTCCGTGGCCGACTCTCTCCCAGAATTCTGACTTTTCTTTCTGTATTTTTATTACTGTCAGAACTCAAAATCCTTTTTTTTTACAGCGTCTTTAATCCTCTTCTGTATAAACGCACAGAAAAAGCTTTGTTGTAAGAAACACTGTGTCTGAGTGGGACACTTTCTGTAAAGACATTTTCTTTCATTTTAAATTCCTACATTGTAAATGTACTGTTTTTCAAACCTGTGAGCTCCACAGATACAATTTCCATTTCCTGACATCTTGTGGGTGAACTGACCCTTTAATCCATAAACTCTCATTTATTCAAACCAAATCTTTGATGTTAAAACAAAACGTCACTTCTCCTCTTTGTCTCCTCTCCACAGTTTCTCTTCCTGTCTCCTCTGACTTTCCTTCCCTCCCGTCTCCTGCAGCCTGGTAGCACCCTCATATTCAGCCTCCCTCCCCTCCCTCCCTCTATATACACTCCCCTCCTCCTCTCCCCTCCTCTCCTCACCCTCCCACTCCCTCTCTCCCTCTCGCTTTTCCCCTGGCAGGCTGGTGATTGACACTTACAAATTACCCGGCGGCAGTGGCATTGTGTGTGACCCCTCTCTCTCATCTCCAGCCCGCCGCCGTTTTGTCATCTAATTACTGTGAATCCCCGGCCTGCTCCCCACTGCTGCATTTTTAATATGCCTGCCTACCCCCCTCCCTCTCTCTCTCTCTCTCTCTCTCTCTCTCACACACACACACACACACACTCCCCCTCTTCCATTCACCTGCAGCCTACTTTACCTGCTTCTCTGTCCAATACTTGGAGTGCGACCATCGTCTCTATATCCTCCCGTGCACCCTCCGAGTGTTTTCTCTCCACCGCCTCCATTATCACACCATCACCTCTCCTGCCTCCTCGCTCCGCTCTCCTCCTCTCTGTGGAGTGTCACTCCATCCCACACACAGACCAATCCATGTCAATCTCTGTGTTTGCATTTCAGGTTTGCAGCGGTATCGTTAAAGTGTTTGGTAAACACGTTGTCCGGCTCGCACGATCAATACGTGCTAATGAAAATGAGCGCTCGGTGCTTTATGAGCTCTTGTGGCAGATTTGAAGATTTCAGCTTCCTGCCTGACGTGTTTTCATCTCATAGTTATTATATTTTATTATTCTTTTATTGCACTGAATCGCTTGTGTGTATTATTTAGTTGTTTAATTAGATGCAAAACATCTCACACATTGTTTCTCTGCTGCTTCTGTAGTAAGAAATTTAAAAAAAACATTGCACTGTAAAAACAAGAAAGTCTGGGCACCAAAAGATAAAATAATACGACACTTTACTATAATAAAAACTGTAATTTTACGTAAATCAAACCCAGTTCCTAGCTTTCATTTTACATGTGATCTTGTTTATTTTTTGGCCTTTTAATGTTTAATTAAGGATATTTACATATAAAAACAATTAAATGACCTTTGCATAATGCTGAACACTGTTATAATACAAATAATCAGGTTAAAACCTGCCTCAGACAACTTTTTTTGCCTTAACTCATCATTCTGATGTAAATACTGATGTCAGAGTGCGATGACATGGAGAGAAATGACACCATCCACGTAGAGATTGGTTTGCTCACTTTCACGATGCTGTCGATGGGTTCTTCCTGGAAAAATTAAGGTCGAATTACGGCGAAAAGGAAGCAACCAAAGCAAGAAAAGGCGTCGTTTTCCCTGGTCATCACGCTGGAGGAGGTGAAGAAGGTGGATGCAGAGAAGCTCCGGTGTTACGTCAAAGTCTGCTCCCCTGTTAACAAGTGCTTCCTCTCGCCAGACGCTTCAAAACCGCCATTCTTCCTACAAAACCTGCCGACTTATTAATACAACCGGCTGACGCTGAGATCAGGTTTATAGATCGCACTGGGATTCATACTGTTGTTTTTTTGCTGTGGACAGTAGCCAGGCTGCTAGCTGTAGCCGGGCTGCTAGCTGTAGCCACGTTGCTAACGCCGTCTATGAGATTTACTAGCAGGGACGTGTAGAAGTCGTCTATCTCGACTTTAAAGTTGCACAACAATGTTGTTATTAGTTGTGTTTTATTATATAATCTTAATAAATGTAATTACAGTGTTAAACTTGAAAATAACATTTTCAGTATATGGAAATAAATTGAATTTTATTGTTATTCACTGTTACAGATTTTTAGACATTTAAATTCAGTCTTCAGTCTTTTTTTTTTTGTAATTTTATGGATATTATTGTGTATTTATGGAAGCCCTGAGGGGCTGAACATTTTTTTCAGGAGATTTTTTTTTAATTTCTTGTGTGAAAAAACATTTCCCCTGAAAAGCCCCTCAGGTTTTCCATAAATACACGATAACATCCATGAAATTACAAAAATAGACTGAATTTACGAGTCTAATGTTAAATAACTAAATCTGTAGCGCAAAGTTTTTTTCCCACCAGATCGCAAGTCATGAACACAGGAAAGAAAATAAATGAGATCAGAATTAGAAAAATAAACTCTCACTTGTCCCTCAGGGCCTCCGTACATATTTTGATAAAACAAACAGATTTTTGTTTTACACTGATCGTTTCTTTCTAATTGCTTCCAGCACAGTGTAGAGTTCCTGTTTGGGCACAAACATAACGTCTCTTCACATCGCTAATGATTGTATTTTCTTTTCATAACAAAATATATAATAAATGTGTCGTTCTGTTCTGAGTGAAAGTGCACCGAATACCAAAGCAAAGCCATTCTTTCACCTCAAGGTGACGATTTGAGGACGGCGCGGCATCTCTTTAGAAAAAAACACAAAAAAACAGCGTTAAGATGTTGAAAATTTGTTACAAAATGTGGAATAAATAGTTGCACAGAGCGCCGCAATATAATTACACAGCGTTCAATGCTGTGATGCATACTTTGCATTCATTCATTCACACAAACACAAACAGCAGCTGCAATTTAAATGTGCAAATGTCCACAATCACACAACACTCACATCTCATGGACCTCACAAAGACTTTCTACCTGTGTCTTTGTGTGTGTGTGTGTGTGTGTGTGTGTGTGTTGTGCCTGGCTCAGCTGCCCACAGCCAGACTGAGCTCCCCTGCCGATCCCCATCTTCCAGCTAGAAATCAGCAGAGCATGGCAGACTGCTGCTACAGCACAGCTCCAGAGGAAGGAGGGAGAGGAGGAAGAGAAAGAGCTGAAGGAGGTGAAGACGAATAGAAACAGACCAACGGGACGGTTTAGTGTGTTGTTGTTTTTTTTTTCCCGTCTTTGCTCGCGTAGTTCTGCAGATGAGAAAGTTTTATTTAGAGTCCAGTCGACGACAGATGCATCACAGCACGGCTGAAACAGACGTGGAGGCAGCCGGGCCGGCCAGGGGCCGACCTGCCCCTCCACCTTCTGATGTAGCTCCAGGGCGTGGTAGGATTTAGCATGGCCTCATTACCTTGTCATGAGTTTGGAGAAATATGGGCCTCCTGAGAGAGGCTCAGGGACGTGGACTGATGGAAAGAGAAAGGGAAGGGGAGCTGACAGCAGACGCGTGGAGAACGCAAAGAGAAAAAAAAAGGGAGGGAGGGAGGAGGTGGGACGAATGAGAAGAAAAGGAGGGAGGAAAGAGAGAGGTGAGAGGAGGAGGAGGAGGGTAATTGAGAGAGGAAGGGAGGAGAGATGTTGGCAGAGCTGGAGAAACAGAGAGGAGGGATGGAGTATGGCGGGGAGTGGCGAAACTAATGGTCCTGCCTGGAGAGATAGTAGTCAATCAATCATGTTTAAACAAAAGCAGCAGGCCCAGGAGAATATTTAAGAAGTGCTTATTTAATTAAAAGTCCCTTTGCTCATATTTATGGGCCATCCTTCCTTCAAATATTAACCTTCCAGGTCCTGGGAGGCCTCGGACGACTCAGCGCCGCACTGTGGGCTGGACGGCCTGGACGGGGCAACGGAGCTCAGCTCGGAGAGGAAATCACAGATATTACAGTACCATCGTCCCGGGCTCAGAGCAGCCACCACTAATGTGTATTAATCCTTTCTATTTATCAGACACAACAAGTATACAGGAGCAGGCTAGCTCCACGATCGACCACAAGTAAGAAAATGTCCTGAAATCAAAATTCAGATACTTGTGTAAAAACAGACTCTGGTAAAAGTAGAAGTGCTGATTCAACTTCTTTACTCCAGTAAAAGTAATCGAGTACAGGCTCTGAAATGTACTCAGAGTATCAGAGTAAAAAGTCTCCCTCTGAAGGACATTTGTGGTCAAAGCTAACTGAAGCTCACGTCATATTAATATAATTCAAAGACTATTAAAGTTAAAGGTAGAGTCAGTAGGATTTGTCCCAGCTGTTCCTGAACGCACCACAGAGACAGTTGATAGTTGAGTCTCATTCCCAGGACGTCAAACAGCCACATGTTGGGTTGGTAAAGCGTCCCGAGCAGCAACAAAGTGAGAAAATAAGAAAATCTCTGCAGATACGAGACACTAACACGCCTTTTCTCCCCATTCAGCCTCCCTCTCTGTCTGTTCACGTCTTTGTTTCGTCGAGGAGGAGAAAGCTCAGGTGTTTGTGTTCAGATGAGGAGAAGACAAAGTTCAGGTACCTGAAACATCAGTAACGATGTTTGTACTTTGTTACTTGCACCTCTGCTCGTTCCTCCAAGTAGACGAAGAAAAAGTGACAAATAATCAGATGATGGAATGTAACTAAGTATATTTACTTTCAGGTACTTGTACTTTGCTTGATTATTTTAATTTTCTGCTACTTCATTCTTCCACTCGACTGTATTTGGGAGGCAAATGTCTGCTACTTTTTTTTGGGATAACTTTAGTTACTAGTTACTTTGCAGATTACACGCTGCAAGAGCCAAAGTGGCACATTTTAATATAAATTGTATTTATCTATTTATTTATACAGTTGTAAAGTATACAGTTTATACAAACATACATGTTAATATATGTTTACTTTTACACGTACTTTTGATACTTAAGTACATTTAATATGAGGTACTTTAAGACTTTCACTTTCACCAAAGTAATATTTTAACACGATATCTTTACTTTTTCTCACGTATGACTTTTCACAACACTGCACATAATAATATCAGGTTCAGAGGATTTTCTTCTCGGTGCTCATGAAGGAATGCAACTTTTAGTTTTCTTTCTTCCATGAGAAGGTCGACAGTCACGATGTCTGTCTGTCTTCAGCTCGTGTGTTCAGACTCTTGCTGCCACTCCAGCTTTACAGGAGTCAGTCAGTGAAGACTCAAACAATATAAAGATCCTTCAGGCAGGTGTGGAGGCGTAAATATGAACTGAACACGTGTGTCTCGTCTGTCACATCCTTTATAAACCAGCCTTCCTCTGATCCATCATCTCCCGTCTGCCTCCCTTCAGCTGATGTTTGGTGGAAACGGGTTTTCTTCTCTCTCCGACATCAGACGCGTTCTCACGTACTCACACACATCTTCAGACTGCGGGGACTATCAACACTTCACAGTGTTCTCAGTTTCTAATGAGAATGAGATCACAGGTAATGTTCACTTAAGACCTTCAAAAACACTCCACTTTACATAACTGTTTTATGAACCAGTGCTCACTTTGTGGAAGCACCTCACTATGTTCAAGCACCCACCCGGGGAGCGCTTGTTCATTACGCTCGGTGATACTCACACGACGGCTGCATGACTTCGTCTCATACCTACATTTTTGGCATTTTTCTGCCATGAACCTGTACAATAATAATTACTTCATTAGTCTTTTCAGTATTTTTTCATCGTTTCAGTCTAATTAGCGAAGCCATGTGGAGATTCGTCAGAGGGTCTGCTGCAGCGTAGCACCCGGAGCGGTTGGAGGTTCAGTGCTTTGCTCAAGGGCACCACTCGCCCCCCCGTCTGGACTGTATTGCATGCTGGGCTCGTGCTGGCCACCCCTCTGGTCCTGCATGGACTGAGCTGCTGCAGCACTTCAGTTTGAAATCATCCACATTTTAAAAAAGGGAGCGTTCACCCCGGAGTCAAACACATATTTTCCTCTGACCTGTCGTGTTATTTATCCGTTGGATTGTTTTGGTGCGAGTTGCTGAGTTTTACAGATGTCTGCTTTCTCTCTATTGTAATGAAACTAGATGGCACTCAGCTTGTGGTGCTCGAAGCACCAAAAAAAATACATTTGAAAAACTCAACAGCAGAAATCATGACCTGGTTACTCGAGATAATCCACAGAGCTCGTTGTGAAGCTGTTTCATGGAGGAACTATTTTCTTTCTGGGAAGCGTGCGTCTACTCGTGGACGTGAAGCAGCTAGACGTTTACATGTTTACATCTGGCAGTAAACCTGTTGTTCATGTACAGACTACCTGCTTATATGACATGTAAAAAGGGAAGGCCACATCAGCTTCAGCCTTCACATGTTCAGTCAATATGTTTTTGTCGCCCTTTGTTTGTTTGAAACTGAAAATGAAATTGAAGGCGACGTGAACTCCATCCCCTTCTGAAAAATAAACATATAAATAAAAAGAAAAGAAAAGAAAAGAAAACTGATTCAATTTCCAGTCATCTGTTGTGTTACTGGGAAACATGCTCAGTGTGTCGTGTGTTCAGCAGACACAGGTACGTACTCATGTGCATGATATTGTTTGTGTTTATGTTGCATTATGTATGTGATGTGTGTGTGTGTGTGTGTGTGTGTGAGAGAGAGAGAGAGAGAGAGAGAAGGGAAATACAAGTGGACGGCTCTGGAAAAAAAAATATAAAGGATAAAGAACGGGGGGGCGAGAGGAGAGGGAGGCACTGTGCACAATAACAGATAGAGAAACGAGGTGTGTGTGTGTCTGTGTGTGTGTGTGTGTGTGGGGTGTATAAGTATTTTTGTGTGTATTTTTGAGCGAGGGACAGACACACCACAGAGAGGGAGAGAGAGAGAGAGAGGGAGGTTACTGCTGGAAAGCGTGAAGACAATAATGCAAACTGACACTTTAGAAATGAGATGCCGGTTGCCTTGGCAACAGGCCCTGGGCTAGGGGGGCTAACCAGGATGGGGTGAGGATGGGTGAGGGGGGTGAGCGAGCGGCGGGTGAGAAAGGGGCTGCAGAGAGGGCTGAGATAGTGAGTAAATTATGTTTGATTAGAAGCGCAGTCATTTGAGAAAGAGCGGCGATGACGCACCGAGCGGTCGGCGAGACGAGGAATGTGGAGGTGACGAGGAGAAGCTCTACAGGAAGCTGCTTCACAACCACACGGGCCTCTGCAGCCGGTGTCGAGTCGCACATAACAAACAGCCTGTGGTTCTGATGGTGCTCAAAGTGCCGCTGGGCTGTTTTATTCATCCTATTAGCTCAGGTGGCAACGTACGTATGAAGTATGTAGTCAAGCTTTTATAAATATAAACACAGGAGCCGCTCCGATACTTCAGAGATATAATGTGGAACGTGACTCGACCTCTGTTTTATATCGTGTTGAGTTGTGTTCTTAGATTATTATTACAAATGTTTCCAACAATGTTGCGTTTCCAGGAGAGTCAGACAGCGAGGAAGGAAGTCGGAGAACGAGACGAAACATAACGTGAATAAAACTTTAAAACTTGACCTCGTCAATGTGTTCAGTCACATTACTTTACTGTACAGTAGCCGTAAGCTAGCGAGCACTGAGGGTTTGTGTGTCTGTGTGTTTGAACTCAGGTCAACTCTGAGTGAGCTCAGCACTCAGCAGAGACTCTGGTTCTGGTTCTGGTTCTGGTTCTCTGTCTCCTCTCTGTAACGTTACGTCCATGAAGTAAAGTCCATTTCCCCTCCAGCTCCAGTCAGCAGTCGACATTACAGAACAGAAACACCCGACGATGGAGGTCACCTCCGGATCACTGCTGCAGTCAGGCTGATCAACAGGAGTGAAGATAAATCCACTTTTTAATCCCAGAAGTTACAAAGTAATCTCTGAGCTCTCCTCCCGTCAGTAAACGTCTCCGGATCAGAGCAGAATCTGATCAGACTCCAGGTGTTTATTCCTGCAGAAGGTCTGGATCAGAACCCAGCAGAGTGTTTCAGCTCCTTTCAGTTTGTTTCTACTGATGTTTTTTCTACCGATCTTTATATTTGGCTTATATTGCATCTTCTTGTTTTATTAATACTTTGTGATATTAAATTGTCGTCTTATTATTGTTTTCTTGTGTGTACTTGTGGATCCAAATAAAGAACAGAGATCCTTTAGCCTTTAAAAAACAATACACCTACATGACTTATTTATTTAGTCATTTTACAGAGCACACAAAACCATTGTTATGTGCTGGACTTAAACACAAAGCAGGGTTACATGTCGTACTGTCAGTGTGACCTACAGTGTGTAAAGTGTTGACAACACAACGAGGAAACTTGAAGTAAATACGAGCATTAAAAAATAATGAGCAGATATCAGAACATCTGAAGTGTTTATGTTCAACAGTTATGACCTCTCCTCTGCTATGAGGACATATCTTAGTTATTATTACACAAATGTTTTATTATTGTGTTTTACTATGTTGTGATTAATTATCTGTCCACTGTGTTACATTAATATACAGTTATATCTGCTTATACTCCATTCTGCTGATCTTATATCTTTATCTTTTCTGTTATCTTGTAGCAGCAAAACACAATTAACTATTAATTATCATCTCAGTGAACGAGATACAGAATCTCTCTGTGAACATTTGGGAAGAAATCAACAGGTTACAAGAGTACAGATAGTTTTTTTTCACACATGAGGATCATTTTTATTACTGAAAACTATTCTTGTTCAAAAATGGTGCTCATTTTTTTATTCTTCTCAGCTCAGGTCTCAGGAGGTTCAGGATAAGGCTGGTGAAATGTTATGTTTTGAATTAATGTGTCTCAGTTCATAACATCTCTACTGGTTCTGCCCGTCGGTTCCTTTCACATAATACATCTTTTATAACCGGTCACGAATACATAATCTCAGTTTTGAAAAGAAACGTTCATCAAAAAGATGTAATCAGCTTTGTTGGGACTATTTTCGGCCGTGTTTCTGTGTTTCTGGTGAGTATTTATGGCGGCAGGACGGCGGATGTGGGACAGACTCAAGGTAAACTACAGCGCCCACGCTCATCATGATGAAGGAACGTGTCACCGGCGTATCACAGTGGCTCACTCATGTGTTTTTAATGGTTGTGTTACACAGCGGAGCTCTGTGGCACACAGGAAGAAGACGTTTCAGGCTGAGGATGTTTGTTATCAGGATGAAGGCTGAATCCAAATTTCCACCCTCTGGACTTGTGGACTGAGCCCTCGTGGGCTTCGTTCGTACGTACCGTGATGTGTTCACGAGTACGAGTGCGTGAGACGGCGATAGACGGGCCTAAAGACTACAATTATTGTTTCTAGCCTACATGATTCAAGGTTTTACACATTCATAATAAGTTCTGCGATGTCACGTCTGTATTGCAATGGATTGTGGATAATTAAAAGATAATTAACCCTCGTGGACGAGATGAAATGTGACTTTGGACAGCCCTCAAGACTCGCAGACTTCACACGAACCACGAGTCTGCAAGTGTGGTGACGTCCCGACATTCGGATGCAGCCAAACTCACAGTTGGTTTGGACTTACGACTGTTAGACAAGGGAGAAATGGATTATCTTGTAAACTGCGTCTTCTCCGATCCTTCAGTTGTGTTGCATCGATGTGTTGAAATGTTGATTAAGTTCTGGTTTAGTCATAGACCATAAACGAGGAGGGCCACGGTGAAAATGTGACCGAGTGACTGAGCTGCTCATTTCTGCACGTCAGCAGCCAGTAATGGTATTACACCATCTTAAATATGTTCATTTTAAACGACCACACAATGCTGCACGCATGATATGTGGGACGAGCGCGGGACATTTTTAATTCAGACAGTAATGTGCTACTTCTGAAGCCCCACAATGATGCTGTTGTCATCGTTTCTCAGCTTTATGCCACACAAGTCAACTAAAAGGAGCAGCCAGTCGATTCACTTCACTAATCTTTCACAGAGGATGAATAGAAACAGCTCCGTGTTCTTCACCGGCCTGTCAGGTCGGAAGCCTTGGATGCAAAATAAGGATTTAAGGTTGTCTGGACTCGATATCATATGAAGCCGTACAGCAGATGACGCTTCACGTGTTTTAAAAAACAACAATTAAAAATCAAGTTAAAATACAGTTTATAAGAGCGACGACTGAAGAATGCTAACTGCAAGAAGTGTCACAGTTACCTTCATAAAAAAGTAACGTGTCGCTAAATAAAAGTTGGTCTAAGTCTTGATTTACTGTTGCAACCAAAAAAAAAACCTGTGAAACTTTCCTTTTAATTGCTAAAAAATGAAAAGCAGGACAGAGAGGCAGAGATCAGACGACAGCGAGGCTTCACATCTGTGAGGTATTCACTGATGTTTTCATGCCAGTTGAAAAGTCAAAAACAGGAATTTATTGGCAGCAGCATCACAGATGGCAGCGACCTCCGCTCAGCAAAGACTAAAACTACTGACACCTGAACACAACACGTCTTTTAACCTCTCCGATGCCTCAAGAAACACCAGTGACGCCTTTTTAATTCAACCGTGACCTCAGATTTTTAAAAAGACGCCAAATATGTGAATCTGAATTACGTTAAAATCTGTAAATAATGATTGGTGTCAGGGGCAGGGACCCCGTACTACATAGATTGTATAAAATTGTGTTGCACATTAAACCGGGCCTACAACAACATGTAGATCAGCCTGTGGTGTCGTGTATAAACAGTCAGCAGCAGTTGAAGGAAGGCTAATGTTAGCCGTGTTAGCCTCAGCCTCTGCAGCTTCTCCGGTGGTTTCCGGTTAGCTTCATTTTATTTTCCTTCACATTAACCAGCTGATGCTGAGCAGCTACAGCATGCTAAACCGTGCTAAACTGCAGCAGTCAGAGTTAAATGTCTGTATTCGATCCTGCGTTTAGATTTATAAAGACGAATGATTAGCCGGCCGCTCACGTACCGCTTTTAAAACACTGGTACACAAACAGGTTGATGCAGCAGTACTGTGAAACACACACACACACACACACACACACACACACACACACTGCTCTGTCAGACTGGCCGCTGGTGTGTGAACATTTTGCCGACTGTAAGACATGTAATTATGCACCGGTCCAGGAGGCCGCCATCATTACCACACCTGCTCCATTTAGAGCATTGTTAGCGTGTTAGCATTGTTTACTCCACAATCAACAGTCTAACAACAGGCGGAACCAGAGCAGGACAACACAGATCAGCAGCACGAGCCGAGCGACGGTTTCAAACCAGAGCAACACGTCACCGAGTCTGACCTGAAGCAAGGACGTCCAGTCCAGAGGCAACGACAGAGCACGCACGCACGCACGCACGCACACACACACACACACACACACACACACACACACACACACACACACACTGTCAGATCTCCTAACCTTTGATCGCAACGCTTCAAAAAATCACATTCAAAGTGCAGTTAGAGGAGACCTGCTGTTGCTTCAATTAAAATGTGCAAATAAACCGCCGAAAAAAAAAAAATCTGAAGCAAAACTGAAATACCAAAAAAAAAATCAGAAAAAAAGACATCACATTTAGCATAAATTTAAAAATAAATATTGTCCTCATCACGCGTACAAAGTTTGTAATGAATTGTGTATTGCCTCACACACATACACACACACACGCGTGCCACACAGTAGTACACGTATGTACACAAACACACGGACACACACACACGGACACACACACACGCACAGAGGCAGCAGAATTGAATGCGATAGGGAAGTGAAAAATGATTAACCCGGGGTCAGCTCTCAGCCTCAATCTCGGCAGCGCTCAAAGAACATCCTCGCCTGATTTACACTCGTCATGTTCCACAGCACACATTTGCATATATTTATTAAATTCACCACGCGTTGGAGAATAAAATATAACAGGGTGGAGGAGGAGGAGGAGGAGGAGGAGGGTGAGGAAAGGAGTGGAGGAGGGGAATGAGGGAGGGGGTTATTTAAAGGAGGCGTGTTTCTGATAGATTTGCCTTTCATTCATATTCATTTGCTCTCTCTCTCTCTGTGTTTTGTTCATTAGCATGGAGGTCAGCGCAGGCATCAGATGTGACTGTTCAACGCTTCAGGGAAAACATTGCTGTTGGTCAGCAGCCTATTGAATTGACCTTGTTATCATTGTGACAGACTGTGTTATTTATCAGTTAGTTAGATAAGGCAGCGTGGAGGACGGTGATAGTCCACCACGTGAAAATGAGTCTCGATAGCGAAGCCTTACGGTGACAAACACAGCCCCCCCGGGTGTTTTTCACATGTGCTCACTAAAACTCGGTTTATCTACGAGAGCTGCGGAAAAACACGAAGCAAAGAGAAAAATAAGTCGTCTTTGAGGAGGACTGAAAGCGTTTTTCAGTTCCTCACGACGTCTCTATTTTTCTTGGATATTTTTTGGCAGGGACGGCGTGTCGGTCTGTGGTGGAGACAAACTATTGGATGAATTTAAAATTTGGTCTTTCACTTTAGTGATCCTTTAATTCTCCATGTAGTTGCATCATCAGGTCACCAGTTAATTCGTCCAGTGCTCCCATCAGCCTCAGGCTCTGTGGTTATTGCAATAAATCCTCATGACTGAATCCTGTAGCTCTATTATGAGTCACTCCAAAACAACATGCATCACCTTCACCAAAACAACGTGACCATATGTTGCAGCGTACCTTCGGCGTACGCTCACAGTTTGGTTAAGTACAGGCAAGAAAAGCACTCGGTGGTTTGGGTTTACTATGTTACTTCAGTTACTTACATTAACGTACGTAAATGCACATATGTGACGTAACTTCACTACGTTTCTGATTTAAAATAACTCATTGTTGACTCGACATGAACAGTGATCGCCTGAGCGACAGTCTTGACTCGACCGTCCACCTTGAAACTCCTCCCTCTTCATGCTTCTCCACCTGACTTCCTCCTTTACCGCCATAATAATTACGACGGCCACTAGAGGTCGCTGCTTCACAAGAAATGCCAATGGTGGTGATAACCTGCTTTCATGGTTTCATGGTACGACCAAATGTTAACAGGCTAATAAAGCGAACACAAAGGTGGACGGTTATTTCGGCTCTCAGCACACATTTCAACACCACTGATGCCACCAACGCAGCATTTTTGTTGCTCACTGCTTCCTTTCTCTTCGGCATGACAGCTAACCGTTAGCACGCTAACAGACCTTTGGGATAAGTAGCCTGATAGTGAGTCAGACTCAACAGGATAAACTTCAACGTAAAAGCTGAAAACAAGTAAATATTATAATTATTGTTTTGATTTTGGGAAAAATGGGGCGATTTGGTCGTGTTTGACTGATATTTGTCGGGACTCTGAACTCCAGTGGCAGACATGTTAAACATTATATCATGTAACCATCAGTCATTGTGAGCACTTTAGCATGCTACTGTTAGCAATTAGCTCAGAGCACCATTGTAATTCGAGCTAAGTGAGGCTACAGTACAGTAGAGCAGCTGGCCCGGCTGTAGACTCTCAGTCTTTTTGAGTCTGTTTGGATAAGAGGTTGATTTTTTTACTATAATTAATATCGATCCTACAAATATCTAACTACTGAATGAATTGTCATGAAATTTGGTTTATTAATTGTCTTTCACTTTCATTTCCTGATCTTTTAACTCCTCATGACTCCGTGTTTGTCACACAGTTTACCAGCTAAACTATCTACATTCCCATCAGCCTCTGTGCTCTGTGCTAACTGCTAATCACCAAATGCTAGCGTGCTAATATGCAAACATTACCATGTGCTAAATTAAATTAGTTAACATGATAAACATTATATCATGTAAACATCAGCATGTTAGCACTGTCGTATTGAGCATATTATCATGTCAACATGCTGAACTGAAATGGTGTTAATGGTAAATTAGTTAACATGATAAACAGTATATCACGTATACATCAGTGTGTTAGCATCGTCACTGTGAACATTTTAGCTTTCTGATGTTAGCATTCAGCTAATGAAGCTCAGCACAGCAGAGCCGTTAGCGTGGCTGCAGCCTCTCAGTCTGCTTGTTTCTTTTTTTAAATAAAGAGTTTGACTTTTTTTTTATTAGATTCAAAGAGCAGCAGATAATCACGCTGATAAACAGACTCATTAAGTTTAAATTGAGTCCTCCTCGGCTTGTTTAAAACACGAGCAAACAAGATGTTTTTAATTTCGTGTGGAAATAGTTTGACTCGTTTAATTAGCAGTAAATAGCTCACACCCACTCGCTCTACAAACAGTGTAGTAATTAACATCAAGTTCTCCTTTTTCAATCTAATTTTCAGATTTTTTTGATTGTTTTGCAGAGTTCAGGGTTTCTGTTGAACAATTAATGCTGATAAAACATGCACATTAATCACCTCCAGTTCATGAAAAAAAAAGTTGAAACCGGCCACGGGTGAAAACATCCTTAACCCCTCCTCCCCTCCCCTCGCCTCCCCCTCCATCCCATCTTATCCCCCCCTCACACCGACTGATGTGAGCAGCCGTGGCAGGTGAGATCAATAGGGCTGAAACCTGTCCAGAGCTTTAATCCATCAGTGGTGAGCCGGGAGAAGAGACGGGGCAAGGAAGCCATCACTCACACACACACAGAGCCGAGCCCTCTCCACACGGCAGCCGGCTAAATGGGCAACTGGAGAAAATTGTCAATCAGCAAAAGTTCCTTTTTTTCCAGTTAAATGTGTCTGAATGTACTTTATGAAGCTACTTTCTATTTTATAATGTCTGTTTGAGGAAACAGAGAATATCTACGTGAACCAAAACATGAATTCATCTGCAACGTGTTTAGTTTGTTATGATGGCATGAACGACCGTAAACACTCCTATATGTATATATGTATATATATATCCTCATCTATATGCACCATGTTGTTTTTGTGCTATAAGCGTATAAAGATTATTGACATATAAGATTAAAATTATATTGTTTTATGTGTATAATATATAAAATTATTTGCCTGAGGGAGCCTGGCCACGAAATTTGGCACGCTCCGGACGCACTTGACTGCGATTTGGCCGCGCCGCTGCTGGGTTCATGAAAATGTAACCCTGGTGTCCTCTTGTGCACACAGAGCAGCAACTATTGACTTGTGGAAGTGTTTAAAAACCAAAGTACTGATCCTGAGGACGTCTGCTGTCTCTGAAACATGACGCATCAATAATTAATAATAGTTAAGTTTGTATGTTTAAGACTTTATCGTTCTGCAGCTGAGCTTCACGCAGGTTTAAATATCCTCGATCATACGGATCATTTAGTAGTAGTAGAATAAGTACTCCACAAGTAAAAGTCCTGCATTGAAAAGTTTTAGTATCAAAATAAAAGAAACAAAAGTAAGAAGACTTTTCATACAGTACGTCGCGTGTGAATTTCTCTTATCTTAACCTACGATAATACGTATAGCTGCTGATTATTTATTGTGTTATTAATCCAAATTTGTAAACTAACAAATAACTAAAGATATCCAATAAATGTAATGGAGTCACAAGTACAATATTTGCATCTTGAATAAAAGTGTCTCCTTAAAAACATTATTGTGAATTAATGATTTAAAAACGTTTGTTTTGTTTATTTCAAAATGTAACTTAAGTACAGTACTTGAGTGAATACTGCGTTACTTTCTACCCTGAACCCTCCCCAGACAGCTCAACAACCATTCCTACCTGGGCTCACCTTGCACTAGCAACCCACATGAAGGCCGGTTGGGTCAACAACCCACAAGTGGCCCTGAAGGACACTCCCACACAGAGTTTACAAGCCTGCAGCTGCTCCAGCTAGTTAGAAGTGACGAAGCCTCTTGGATGAGACGTGAAACGTCTTCAACAGACTGAAACACGTCCAGTTGCCGACGATACAGCGCTTACAATATCTGTAAATAAGCAGAATGAACAGACCACACTGCAACAAACAAACAAACAAACAAACAAAACAAGAAAACAAACAAGAAACAAACAGAAAAAAAGGAACAAAACAAAAACAAAACATTGGATAAAGTCCACAGCCCTGATGGCCGCCCGCCAGGCCGCCTGCCTCCCTGGAAGGCCTCAGTCTGATACGTAGTAAAACAATTGGCAAGAGGGATGTGAATCTCTCTCTCTCCCCTCCTCGCTCCATCTCTCTCCCTCACACACACACACACACACACACACACACACACAGGCAGTGATGGCAGAGGACCAGCAGTCTCTGCCAGTGGGCGTAGTGGGACCGCTGGGCATGCTGGGACCAGCCTCAGGAGTTAAGACTCGCTGAACTACAGCTGCAACCGACCCAGCCATCGCCAGAGCAGCACAGAGCGGCCATGGGATACATGCTCCGACACACTGCCACAGATACACAGCGACATACGCTCCACACATCACACCCTACACACACACACACACACACACACACACACAAAGGCGTCTGTCTGGTCCCGTGATATGTGTCTCAGCTGTGCCAGCATCGCCACCTCCCCCCCCTTCAGGCCTGGACCTCCCGCGTATGCCACCCCTCTTCCCCCCTCCGCCTCCTCCTCCTCTGCTCCTCCCTGCCGGTAGCCTTTGTGGGCTAATTAGCGGTGAAATTGGTGAATTGCAGGCTCGGGCACACACACACACACACACACACACACACACACACACACACACACACACACACACACATACAGTGAGTGAATTGCAGGCTCAGGCACAGCAGTGCAGACACTTCAGCATAGCCAAGCGCCACTTCAGCCCCTGAAAAGCCTCTGAAATGGGGCACACAACACAAAGACAGGAGTGGAGAGGAGAAGAAAGGAAACAGGGGAGGAGAAGGAGAGAAAGAGTGTAAGTGGAGACGGAGGAAAAGATTCGCTTCGGTTTCCTTTTCTACACTTGAAGGTGCTCCCGGTGTGTATCCTGAGAGTTAAAGTTAAAAATGTACATCTGTTCCCTCTCAGACTGACGCTCACCTGCGTGTCATCAGCTCGTCACCGAGCGTCTTCGATAGAGCGACAGTGAAAGAGAGCTTCCAGCCTCTAATGATTTCTGTGATGGACGACACTCATTCCATCATCCCTCCATCCCACCCACACCCCATAAATTACCTCTCATATTAACAGGCTGTATTAAAACCATGCAACGTGTTAGGGCTCTCATTTAAGATTAATAAGTGGTAATTATGGAGGGAGGGAATCTGATGAGGAAGGCTGAAAAAGGAGTCCACTGGAAAAAAAGACCAAAATGAAAAAGAATAAAAAGTGTGAACGGGTTGAAGGAACGACGGCACCTCTGAGGAGTCACGTGTCGTGTAACTTAAATACACAAAATAACCAAAAACATGGGAAGAAGTAATTTAAAAACAACATCCCACAGATGTTTTGACTGACTGCCCGAGATTACAGTCACAGAGAAAACATGGCCTCCCAGCTGAGCATGAAATAAGAAAAGTGTGCAGATGACAGGAGGAGATGCGTCGCCGTGTTTCGTCTGATGCTCGCCAGAGGCGCACGACCACGGTCAGGCAGGACAACAAACAAATTAACGGTTAAATTTACTTCCAACTGTAAGTCTCGTCATAAACCTCCAGCTTTCTGCTCCTCTCAGCCTTCGTCACCATTAACAATAAGCTGTTCTTCAGGATTAGTTCAGTTCATTTCTCAGGGAACCAAAAAACAATCTCACACCAGGAGAAGACTTGTACCAAGACTCGCTAGCGGATTTCCGTCGGCATTATTCTGATTATTACAGTTTATTTTTGTCGTTTTGGCCGCTGTTTCTATCAGTATTTCTATCGCTCTTCTCACCAAGATAATTACTGTGAGTAGCATGCTGAAGAGAAGACAAATGATGGAAACACAACAAGAGAAAACCAAAGCAAACTGTGACATTGTTACTAAAAGCTGTTAGTTGCAAACAGAGGTGGGAAGAAATGAAGTACAAATACTTTGTTACAGTACTTCAGGTATCTGTACTTATTTTTCGTTTGACTTTTCCTCCCTTCATCTGAACACAAATATCTGAACTTACATTTCCAAAAACGGGCTCGTTACTTTAGTTTGATGCATTTGAGGGGAAATATGGATTCATTTTTATTTGGTGCCGCCTTCCCAGCATCACATGACCGATTTCGATCAGTAGACGTGGCGAGACGAAACTAAGGACGTAAAACGGATGTGAAAACACAGAAACATGGACGTGAACATTAATGTTAGACGCAGAAATCTCCTCGTTACAAACATCATCTTGAGCCATCACCACTTTAAACTCAGTGTTGAATAAGAAGAAGCAGAGCGTCGTCGTCTGCTGAACTGTCCTGCTCATCCTTCTCCGGTCCTCCGGTCCCCCCGGGGACACATTAGTCTCTTAATGCTTTGTCATCACCACAGGTTAATGGACCTCACAGCAGTCTGTTAAAAACAGTCGTGATCAATACACAGTGTGTGCAGAGAGGGATAAGGTCCAAAAATAGATCGACTGGACTTTTTTTTTTTTTTTTTTTACAGTGATGAGTTGTCAGTTTGAGTGACTTCTGCGTGGAGATAATTACAGATGGTGAAGAGTGAAAACATCTGCCATCTAATCAGGCCCGATCCTGCACCGCACCGTTATCTGTTATGACAACAGAAACACACACAGTACGATAAGAATAGTGTTTTAGTCAAACATATACTTTAAGGAACTGATTATGAAACTGTCTCAGTTTAATACTGATGCCTCGATGTGACCTACACAAGCAAACAAGACCGTCAGCAGGATGATTGGCTGTTTCCAAAGTTATTATGGCCATTCTTAATGCTCGGCACCGGGTCGAGACAATTTAAAGTATTTTACTGGTGTTCTGAGCTCACAGTCCAGTCGGGCCTCGGTGCACGTCAGCCAGCTGCAGTGTTGGGCGAGTTACTTTCAAAATGCAGTAAATTACATATTACTGGTTACCTTCATTTTAAAGTAATGTATTTTCTTAGGCCCTGCCGCCAACCACTGCGCCGCCGTGCCGCGTTATATTACTCCGTTACCGCTAAAAGAAACAGGCCAACACTGGCCAGCTGCACAGCTGATTGAGCCAACTAGCTGATGCCAACTACAGTTAGCAGCAGTTACTTCAGCAACAAGTTAAGCTGTCCATCGGGAAAGTCCATTTTAACACAGAGAGGACAACAAAGGGAAAACCAAAGCTTCAACAACATAGTTGGTGATGTGTGGCCTCTCGTGGGAGATTACAAGTTATTTTAAGGTCCATGGTTGCTTTGGGTGTAACAGTACATGTATTCTTCCCTCATTAAAAACAAGCTCTAGCCTGACGCTTCTGGGATTTTTTTGTTTTTTTTGATAAAATCGTACCGAACCGTGACTCCAGTCACATTAGCTTTCTTTTTGAAGTGCAGCTACATCTCACATCGCTGTCATGATAGATTTATTTTTTTTGCCAAATAAAATACTCTCAAAATACAAGTGTAGTGAGGTGGACAGAGTCTGTAACCATAAATTAAACACTTAAAAATAAGTGTTCAAAAAGAATAATCAACTGCTGAGTTACTGGTGAAAAGGCAGCCGTGAACTCACAAACAGAAAGATGCACGAGGCTGAATGTCTTACATGTCTTATGTCATACATGTATTATTAACACAATATCAATATTTCAGTGTTTAATATCACAGTTATCTTGAATATCGCGACACACCTGTAAACACGGGCCGACACACCCGTCCTCTGGTGGTGTTTACCACAGGCAGCTCACCTCAGACTCCAGGTCACCGTGCGCCAGCTTTTTTTCAATGTTGCAAATCAGCCTTTTTTTTTATTGTCATCAGATGTTTTGACATTATTGTTCAGGGTCCCTCTGATTGGTTTATCACCAGAGCGGCGGGGGAAAACGCTATCTGTGCGCCGAAGCATCTGGGTCCTAGTTAACACTTCTGCAAAGTCAAACTCATCAAGCAAAGCAAGGTTGAAGGGGGACAATCAACACAGTCCAAACAGGAAGTAAACAAGCTAACACTTAGACGAGCACGACGCATGGAAGACCACTGCTGCATGCACGCACACACACACACACACACACACACACACACACACACACACACACACACAGCCCTCCTTACATCATTATTTTCTCCCTTCCATCTCCAGCAGAGTGAGTCCCTGGTCTGGCCCTGAGTGTCTGGCACCTTTCGCCCAAAAATCTGGCTCTGAGAGGGGGCTGAGCCGAGGGGGCTGAGCCGAGGGGGCAACGCCGGAGGAATAAAGGAGAGCGAGGAAGGAGGCAAGAAGACAACGTGTTAACACCCTTTTCAACACCAGAGCCTCCTCGCACGAACCGAGCAGAGGGAGCCGTCTAATTGTAGGCCGTGTGTGTGTGTGTGTGTGTGTGTGTGTGTGTGTGTGTGTGTGTGTGTGCAGGCTCTCTCTCTCTCTTTCAAGCTGTGAATATTTCTTTCAGCGTGAAGCTCTAATCTTTATACGACTGTTCCTACGTCGCAGCCAGCTTGTTGTTGAGACTAAAACACAACATTTTAAAGATCTTTTTCTACACTTTTCGGCTGCGATGTGGATTTTTATCTTATTATTTTATTTTTGTTTCTATAAATAAGTTTCTTCTCGTTGTCTGCCTCCTCCTCCTCCCTTCTCTTCGTTGTTTCTTTCCCTTCTTTTGTGTCTGCCGCTCTTTCACCTCTATCCAATATACTCAGACAGTCTCTTTATTTCTCATTAGTGCGTTTTGACAGTTAATGAGTGGTGTGTGTATGTGTGTGTGTGTGTGTGTGTGTGTATGTGTGTGTGTGTGTGTGTTTGCGTGTCTGAGACTGCAGAGCGAGCGAGCGAGGGAGAAAGTGGGGGGGAGAGAGAAAGAGATAGCGGATGGGGGTGAAATTCATGTTGATAAATCATGTGGTCAGTAGCACAGGCCTATGTTTATCTCCTGCTGTCAGTGGAGTATGGGGCCTGAGATACCGCTCACACACACACACACACACACACACACACACACACACACACACACACACACACACACACATACACATCAACAAGGACGACAGAGGACTGTTGTTACCTGAGATTTCTTGCTTCCCCCCTCATAGCTCCTCCTCCTCCTCCTCCATCAGGAGGCCGGAGATACAGCGAGCCTCCCCTTCGTCTTTTTGGGTTTTGTGCGACCCCCCCCCGACCATCAGTCAGCTGTTTGTGCTGATTACCAGTTGACTAATAGATTTATTTCCTCTCTCTAGTTAAGAACATTTCTAATTTGAAATATAATTCCTTTCTGCGCAAAAACAAACGAAATCATCATGTTTTTTTTCTGCTCGGGTTTTTAATTTCCTAGTTGTGCTTTTCATTTGTGTGTGTGTGTGTGTGTGTGTGTGTGTGTGTGTGTGTGTGTCTGGTTTATTGGTGGGAAACAACGCAACTTTGCTTTTTATGAAAATTTATAAGCTTGTAATTTGAAACAGGATGAAACATGATGATAGCTGCCGGCTATCACAGGTGTTACTGTTGTGATTGTTCTTTTTATGACTCGTTTCTGTCCTGATGGATGATGAGTTGTTTTTACAAATATATATATTTTACATGGAATATTTCACACAGTCAGTCGACAGAAAACAGATTTCGGTAACTCTTTACATTAATGTCCGTGTAATAAGAGTTATTGAAAAGGTAATTAGACCCTTCGAAGATAAGACTATATATACAAGCGTTAATAACAGCATCATAAACATGTTTATTGTTAGATTATAAGACAAATATAACCAGAAACACTAGCAGACCAATAGATGAGAGCAGGTATACGTCGCTGTCCTGACGCCAGAATGACCACGCCCTCTTTTTGCCGGCGCCAAATAAAAAAAAGAAACTAGAAGCACGATACCTAAAAGCTGCTGTGTTGCAGTTTGCACAGTTTATGAGTTTCTTTACTTCCCCAAAGAACGAAGGGCAGTAAAAAAAAAAGAGATCTGTTGCTTCAGGTTGTCCACAAAGAGGATGAAATGGTCAACATGTATCCGTCTGTGACAAACACTTCATCGCAGGTTAGTTAAATTACGTGTGGTGATTTAAGCTGTACAGTAAATCAAAGTGAACCAGAGAAGTGTCTTTATGATGGTGTCAGAAATATGACCTGACCATAAAAACAGGTGTTTTTTGAATGGAGTTTGGTTTAACAGGAGCAGAGGGTATTGTATCATTAATAAATCACATTAATTTAACTGACCTGCCGTCTAATAATGAACCTTAACATACCTGTTTTCTAATCCTCTTGGCTCTTATAAACAGATGTTAGTTATTAGTTCACTTGTTAGTTCCCACTAACAGACTTCAAAACATAAAATTGATGCGATATTCTTATTTTATGCCTTCAAATTGGCAAAGACGTCAGTATTTACATTTACGGCCAGTGGAACAGGAGCTGCTCAGGGCTGGACTCAAAGGGAAAGTACCCGGATGGGCTGCGTTTAAATCTGTGCATGTTATAAATCACTTACACGACCAGTCAAGTCTGTTTATTCTGTAAAGCGCTGTGATACAAACACAGAGGAGAGATGAGACAACAGCTGCAGAAAACAGAGCTTTAAATCAGGACTGGACTCTGTCGTGTTCGTCCTTCTCATTCACCACAAACAAAATGTGAGTATTAAAGCAGAGAGGTGGAGCACAGAGCTTGTTCAGAGCAAACACACGTTCAAATATGAACCGAAGGCACCGGAAATAAAACATTCGATATGACAATGAGTCCTAACGCATGTGAGAAATGGAGGAAATGTAACAGAAACTAAACCACTTTGTGTTTTCACTGGTCAGCAGCTGTCAGCGACTGCTTAAACACATCAATTAAAACCTTGCGAGTGTCTTATAATCGTTCATAAAACGAGTTTTGAGTTTTACAGATGCAGCTACCGGATCTGAAGTGAGAACGATGCTTATTAAAGTTGATAAATCCTTTATTATTCACTCATCAACAGCTTACAAGTCATGCAGTAAAGGCTCCGCGCTGGAATTAAACAATACATGTGTGTATTATGCCAATATTAACACCTCTATAGTTGTATTAATGTTAATAAACATTGTATAGGGGCCTTATTACCTGTTAACTAACTTATTACAAGGACCTGAATATAAATCGTTACCGCATTTTTGTTTTTACCCAAATATTGTGTCACAAAACCCCTTTTTCTCTGTGTTTTAATGTCGTAGATGAAATATAAAAGTCGTCGCAGGACAGTGTGTGAACTCAACTCTAATGCAGACTGACTGTTAATTATAGATTGATACAGTAACACTGGATGCTTCTGTTTCTGCAGAGGAGGATCAGGAATGATTGATGATCTCCGGTTAAACACGGGTTTTATTTTCACATGTGTCAGAAATGCACTTTAATACGTGACATTTATTACCATAAATATTATTTCTACGTCGATGTACACGTGAAACTTCAATCACCGGTTCATGAACCATAATTAAAACATTATCTGCATGAAATATGCTCGCTGCCATAGCAACTCATAATACATATAATGTATATTATACAGTTAATCATGTAGTTTTAACGTCCATATTATAATGTAGTTTAGATGTTTTATTGCCTCATTGTTTTAAAATTCTGGTATTTTAATATTACACAGTTTTAACATTTTCAGTGCAGAACTTTTACTTCAGAGCCTCAAAGTGTTTTTATTGTATTTTATTGTTTCAGGCCGTAAATATGCAACTTTTGCCACTAGGGGGCTTCCTATCAAAACAAAACAAAATATGTTTGCTGAGTGTTGTAGATCCAGACCTTCTGGAGGAATAAACACCTGGAGTGTCATCATATTCTGCTCTGATCCGGAGCCGTTCACCGACGGGAGGAGAGCTCAGAGATTACTTTTAACCTTCTGGGATTAAAAAGTGGATTTATCTTCACTCCTGTTTATCAACCTGACTGCAGCAGTGATCCGGAGGTGACCTCCATCGTCGGGTGTTTCTGTTCTGTAATGTTGACTGCTGACTGGAGCTGGAGGGGAAATGAACTTTACTTCATGAACGTAACGTTACAGAGAGGAGAGAGAGAACCAGAACCAGAACCAGAACCAGAGTCTCTGCTGAGTGCTGAGTTCAGTCAGAGTTGACCTGAATTTAAAACACAGACATGTTGATCACTAACGTTAGCTTACAGCTAGTGAACAGTAAAGTAAACTGGCTGTTTGGGGCGGATTAAACACTGCATAAGTAAAGCAAATAAACACAAATGTTCCTGCCGTCAGACGGGCTTCACTATTGACGTAAACATCATCAAACAACCAACACTGCTGATGAAAATCTATCTTATGTGACTCCTACCCTGGAAGTAGCGATAGGCAACCGAATGCTTGAGTAAACTTGTGGATTTCTCTGGTCTGAACATTGTTGGAAACAATCTGGGATAATATACGAACAAGGTCTCGTCGTTTATAGATTTTTATAATAATGATTTATAATGATTTTTATAGACGTTATAATGCAGAATTCCTGCATATTATATCTCAAATCAAATGATCTGGACGTCTGCATTTGTTTATAACATGTTAGTAATTCTGTACACAAGTGTTTCAGGGTGCATGCGTTTCACCATGTGCTCATTGTTCATGTACCAGCCACAGCGTATTTATGCAGAGCGTGTGCATTTACATATGTGTGTGCGATGACACATGCCCGTAAGTGTGTGCTCTCACACTCGTGTTTGACAGTTGGGAGTGTCGCTGTGACATTGTGGCCTCTGTGAAAAGACGTGAGCTGCAGTGTGTGTGTGTGTGTGTGTGTGTGCGTGTGTGTGTGTGTGTGTGTTCTGCAACAGGCCGGTGGGAAGAGAGACAGATTGCGTTTTAACAGCCATCGCTGTCATCTCCAACAGCTGTCCTCTTCCCATTCTCTATTCAGAGGGCCTGTGTTTGCATTGTCTCCCTCATGACCTCCCTTCAAAGACCCACCGAAGAGCGAGAGAGCGAGAGAGGGAGAGAGAGGGAGGGAAGGAGGGAGGGAGGGAGAGAGGAGAGGATAAAAAAAAAGGAAAAAGTGAGACGGAGCGTTGGACAGTGGAGAAGAAAATAGCAAAAAATGCAAATAGAGGCACAAAAAAAGAAAAGCGATGCGAGGAAGATGAGTGAATGGAGAAAGGCTGATGCCATGACAGAGAGAACATTAGATGCCCCAGAACTGTCTCCCATCTCTTCCACCATCCCTCTCAATTTCTGCCTTCCCTCCCCTCTGCTCTGAATCTACTGTATGCTCCCTTTTCTCTCCCTCCCTTCTTATTACAACCGCCACCTCTCCACCTCCCACCACCCTTCACCCCCATCCTCCCATCTTGTATCTCTCCTCCCGCTCTGCTTCTCCCTCTCCCTCTCCCCCATCCTCCTCCTCCTCCTCCCCTCCTCCTCCACCGCCGCTGCCCCGTCTCTCTCCCATGTTGTCTCTTATCAGGTAGGAGGAGAGATAAGGCCGCTATCTCGCCGTGCCAGGGCTTTGACATGACGCTTTAATGCATAATAAGTTCACTCATCTTTTAATCAATGCGGCCAAATGATGAATTTCTGAAGGGTTAACAGTCATTCATTGGCAGGTTTCGAGCTAAAAACACAGAGATAAGGTCTGCCTCCGCATCAGACCGAGTGCTGGATTTTGCACAGACAAAATATGCAAATCAGACGAACGTACAATCGCTGTCAGAAGCATTGTCTCAGCGTTTTCTCAACGTATCCGCTGACATTTTTCTATTAGCTGCTTCGCCTTAAATCTCTCATGAAGTAGTTGTTGCGATATTGTTGACAGATCTGAATGTGTTCTCTGTTAAATCTCTGCGTACGACCACATATTCAAGATTAAAATCTTCAGCAGCTACAGCTTTATTATCTTATGTTATTCTTCAGGTAAACTTGTCAAACTGCACCGTCCAAGCAGGCTTTAAAAACAAATATCTGTAAAATATGCTATTTTTTTAAATGGGAATTTGGTGGAATCAGGCTTCTTAAGCGCGTCACGGTAATCCATATTTGACTGGATCATCGATGGCTGCAGAGCTGCCAAATCAAATACAGGAATAATCACACCATCAGGAAAAGATTAGCACTGAGGACACATTTAAGATAAATGGGAATTAAAATTCATTTTTTTCTATAAAGAAAGAAAGAAAAGAAGAAAATCTGAACCTCAGTGTTTGTTTACCCTTGAGAACTTATGTGGTCAAAAATGTATTTACCATACCATCATTTTTATTACGCTAACTTGTGGTTCCTCGTGTCCTCTCGTGTACTGTCGTTCCCCCTCCATCATCACGGTGGGTCGTCGAATCCCTTGAATGCAACTCAAGGAGACGAGAAGCGAGGTGTCTTCTGGAGGAGACACAGGTGTCTCCCCTCGTCCCTCACTCACATCCCTCTCTCTCACATCCTCGTTGGGAGGAGCTAAGACTGGAGAAAGAGACGCGAGGGAGGTGAGCGAGGAGACGAGGTAGCATCATGAAATAATCCTTGGTAATAGAGGGCTGAAGTCATGATGTCACTTCCTGTTCCTCTTGATTCTGCAGCCTCTCATTCAGCATTTCATCAATCGTTCTCAATCTGTGTTTACTTTCCATATTTTAATACATACTTTTAACATTCAGTGTGTTTTTATTGTATTTTATTGCTTCTTTCTTAAATGTACATTTTGCACCTTTGGCCACCAGGGGGCTCTCTATCAAAACAAAACAAAAGATGTTTGCCGAGTGTTGTGTGCAGATCCAGACCTTCAGGAGGAATAAACAACGATTACTTTTTGAGCACAAAAAAACTACAGCTCCCATGTTTAACTACCTGATGTCTCACTCACATGTGAGAAAACATTTTTATAATGAGTGTAATCATTGAACAGCTATTAAAGGCTCATCTAATCATATCATTCAGGCCAAACTAAATGACTGGACTTACTTATTAAAGGCCTGCAACAGTCACAGACACCGGATTTGTCAGAATATTAGATTTATTGATCGCTGCTGGGATTTAAGGAGCTTTCCTACAAGTGTAACAAAAAATAAAGATCAGACAAAGCAGTCGAAGCACTTTCCTGTTGCTGAAATGCACAAGGTGGATAATATGACCAAAAGTACCGAGTAAGCTAGTTAGTCTAGCCTGCCAGCTAGCACTTTCTGAGTAGAGTACACAATTTAACTGCACACTGGATCCACCCAAATGCTAAATGCTGGAAGAGGACAGAGGACTGAGATGTGATCAACGTCCAACGTTAAGAGTCTTCTATCAACATCCGTCAGCTGTACAGAGCTTCAGTCTGACGCTCAGATGTCAGTCAACAGTTGCAGGTGGAAACATCCACTCAGAAGATCGAATGTTACACAATAATTCAATAAATGTCTCTTTTTAAAAATGGCAAAATGATGCACCATAGCTGCGTTATTTGTGTTTTATATTTTCTTACACGAGAAGTGAAGAGAATTCAAATACTCGTTGGACTTTAAGTAATCCTCGGACTAAAGTCGAGTCAGTCAGGTGGAGTTAAACTGATCACAAGAGAAGCCCTCCTGTTTCCTCACCACCCACTCTGCCTTTCACTCTTCAAACTCCTCCTCTGCTTTTTAGCATCCCCTCCTTCCTCCCTCATCCTCCCTGCAGTCACCCATTCAACCTCCCTGAGTCCCCCCTCCTCCTCCTCCTCCTCCTCCTCTTCCCCTCTTGATGGTTAGTTCATGGGTCACCCGGGTGACGGGGTCTGAGTTGCGAGATAAGAAGAGGCCAGAATGGCATTACGACACCCCGACACTCTGAGGGGTGACGCAGGGGTGACGGCTGGATGCAGAGATGGGATGAATCATGAGGTGGGGGTTGAACGGGAAGGTGGGGGCTAATCTGCCATCGTTTGAAGTAATAATACATTGTGATAATCATCGCTACATGCAGAGAGAGAAGAAGGACACACACGTGCATGTGTGGCTGCTGCACACAAAGACAGACAAACAGACAGGAACAACAAACAGACATTCAGAGAGAGGCTGATTCTTATTCTCTGTCTGTCTCTCACTGTAAATCACAGCTCTCTGTACTTCCACCCAGCCGCTGCCCCTCCCTCCAATCCTGTGTGGATATCAGGCTGGTGCAGAAGGGCTCAGCCCAGCTGATAGCAGGTCCTCTGGGGGTTGGGGGTGGAGTGCTGAGGGGTGAGACATGGGTGGGTGGAGGTGGCGGTGTGTGAGAGTGTGTGTGTGTGTGTGTGTGTTTGGAAACAGCAGCTTAGGGACTAGGAGGCTTACCCTGCTCCCTCAGATATAGAGGTCAGGGGTGAGGTGGGGCAGGACGGCCGGTGTGCTCGGCTGTGTGTTGTGTATTTTTGTCTGACCGACTCTTTAAAAAGGAACAGTTCACCCAGAAAAGTACATTTTATTCATTATCTCCTCAAGTCAGGTGAAGTTTTGTAGTCAACAAAACATTTCTGGAGCGTCACAGCAAAACAGAGTTGCAGCATTCTGCTAAACAACTGAAGCAGCCGGAGACGACAACAAAACAACAACTTTAAAATGGCTCTAAAATAGTTTGTCCAGCATAAAATGTGAAATGCGGCAAAACAGAAAATCTGCATGTAAGTTTTCTGCATGACAACTCCGTACAGCAGGTCCCCCACGTTTAATAATTACACTTCACGATCAGATTTGGTCATTTACGTTTCCTGATTGAGGCCCGAATCGTTCAGCCTGGATGATGACACATAACACAACCAAGTGAACATCAGCTACATTACCTTCTTCACTGTATCCCAGCTGCTGAGCGATCTCCAGCCAGATATTGTCCTTGACCTGGTTGTTGAGGTAGTCGTCTCCCATTTTGAGCTGGACATCATCTGAAACAAAGGATTTCATTGGTTAAACATCTCCGCAGGCAGAAATCAGCTGACATCGAGGTCCGGCAGAATATTTTTCTCCAGCACGAATGTTCTGCAGCGGCGTGCGTACGTTAATAAGAACCCATGAAATCATTTTTTAAAAATATTTCCATGCAAATCTTCTGGACAAAAATCCATGCATTGTGTGAAAAGGCTTGATTCCCGACGTCCTGAGATCCCAAATCAATTTGAAAAAACATTTTTTAAGTCTGGACGTGTGGTCGAGCTTTAGCTTAGCGGCTGCAGTGAACCTTCTGGCTGTAAAGAGGCTGTACAGCAAATAACGTCTTTTCAAATCAGTTTGGTTCATATGGAGTCATTTTACATGATACGCACTCTGTCTGACATGGATGCTGAAGGCTCGACCGCACGTCAAGAGTGTAAATAACATCTTTTCAAATCAATTTGGGTTTTCTGACGAACTCTATGGAGCCATTTAATGTTTTTTTTGTCCCCAGCTACTTCAGTTGTTCAGGAGAAAGCTGCAGCGCCTTAGGTATGAACTTAGATACTTGAAAAAGTACAAGTACCCTAAAAAAAGTCTTAATCACAGTAATCTGAGTAGCTGTTATTAGTTACGACTTTCCGTCTGCATGTGAGTGAACAGATTCTGACTGAATGTTTTATTTTTGCGTGGACTTGTCCTTTAAAATGCGTCTTAACTTCTGAAAGTCTTAATGTGTATGTTCTGATTGACTCTGCAGGTCGTGGTCACAGCGGTGAGCTCAGCAGACGAGCGTGTGCGCAGGTGTAACAACTCATAAAGAGAAATTGTCCTCTTTTCTTCTTTTTCCCAGAGTGATTGTGGAAATATAATCAATTCGGGGGGACACTTCATCTTGTAGCAAAATGGCAATTTGACCCCTGCAGAGAGCAGGTCTGATGTGACAGTGAGCGGTGTATTGTCACAGGTGCAGAGATGCTACTGAGCCACATGCCGGCATTAAAAAGAAAGAAAGCAATTTCCTTTGTTTGGTGTCCGCTGGCGTTTTCCTCTCGCTGGGGTTTGACGATACTGAGCTGAAGTTTGACAAAATTTAATGAAGATTTGTCTTGTGAGTCTTCGTCTGGGTGCAGGAGACTCAGACAGATTTACTCCTTAATAGCTCATTTGTTGTCATAATTTTTTAAACATGTGCTTCTCGTAAAAACGACAAAAATAATTGAGCAGTGTCGTCCAAAACTGTTGCAAATCACAGAAACGTAACTGTTTTCTGGTCTGACACCGCTGTGGGTCCGGTTTGGTTTACGCATAGAAATCATGGAAGCATCGTGGGTCGGCTTAAAATAAAAACTTGGTTACGGTTGGGGAACGAGGTGAACATGGTCGACATGGTTGAAAGAAATCCCGTTTCAAACATCAACATTTTGTCGACTAATCTTCTCTTCACCGCCGCTGACGGACGAGACTTCAGCTCCCGTCACCTCTCCGGTTTTAAGTCACTTGAACATAAACAAACATTGCATGAGCGACTTATTGTGTTTTTTCTTGGGAGAGAAGTCTTCAGTTAAAATAGAAGACTGTCAATGTTATTTATTTTTGGTTACTGTCCAAGGTTTACTAGGTCTACTAGGTTTTGTAATGAGCCACGTCGTTGCATCGGGTCACATGTTCCCTCGTCACCATTAACACACACATTGTAGTTTATGTTGAGTCGTCGTCCTGCTGCTGTAAACACCAGCTCCATCCACACAGAAGAAAACCCTGTATTACTTTCTCTGCTTCTACAACACCTTCGCATGGCAACGACTGCCAGAGAGAGATTGTTGTTATGGAAAAGAAACTATGATATGAGGTAACGCTTTAGTAAATCACACACAGGTAGGACATCCCTACCTTCCCCCAAACTTCTACCTAAAAATAGGTACCCTACCTCCAGTCGGGTGAAAATCTAACATCTGCTTTGAAAGGGAATATTCTCAAAAGCATATTGTTGAGGGGGACACTGAAGATAGTACCACGTCTCTGCTCATGAACTCACTCACTCTGCCAGCTAAGGACGACTTACAAGAATAATAACGATCCATGTTGTCCGCTGGGCGACACAGCTGCTAACCGTGAGACCACTGTCCGAGATGACGTTTCAACAAACCACTGGATGTTTTTAAAGACACATCGCAACATTTTCCAGCCAAAAACAGGCATTTCTAGTGGGATGCTGGGTCAATTTCTAGCTGTTTCTGTGGCGACAGAACCTGGTAAACCAAACCACGATGTTCTCCTAACATTTACCAAGTGGATTTGTGCCCCAAACCTACCCAGAGCTTAATCACAGCCCAGACACCAGGATGTATTGTTGGCAGGTAACGTTTCTGCCAACAAAGCTTCCAAACAGCCGGCCGCAACACCTGGAGATGTTTCCATCTGTGATCGAAGCGACCAACACAGGTATTTTAAGCCAAACCACGATGTTCTCCTAAACCTGAGCACAGCACTGTGACGAGAGAGAAACACAAATTCAATCTAAGCAAACAAAGTTGTGACATAAAGAAACGTTCAGCTTTAACTTGTCTGTGGCTTTGCAGAAACAAACTTAGCTAACATTTATTCTGGCAGTTCGGTCTACTGTTGTGGGCTCGGCAAGATGACCGCTCAGAGACAGCGTTTCAACATTTGCGAGCTTGAAACCGCTGAATTTTTCAGAGATATTGGGATATTAAATAAAACTGAGCATGTATAAGTCAGATGTTGGGACAATTTCCAGCTGTGTTTGTTGACAGAACCAGGTCTTTTAAGCCAAAACACGATCTTTTCCTGATCCTAACAAAGTGATTTTTACCAAACAACCTAAAAACTGAACCGAAAGAAATGCAACATATCAGAAATGTTTGTATTTATTCTGCCGAGCGGGTTGGACGTAACCTAAAGCTAACCCAAACCGAAATGTTAACCGTACGTCTGTGTTAAGGAACATCCAGGCCGCACATCCACACCCTCACTTTACTTGTGTTTGTACATAACACGGGTTTACTGGACGTAAATCATAAAGCGCAGACTTACAGTACGTTATATGAACGTAAATCCTCGGGGATGCTGGACTGGTAAATGCTCACTAAAAGCATCAAATGTGCGTTAATCCGCTGCTGAAAATAGTCCCACGAATGCACCATTTTCTTGTGTTTGCTAAAAGCTACAGCGTCTTTGGCTTTTTGTTTTTTTCCCCCTCGACAGTGTGTTTTTTAAATTCATGTCTTCAGTAGGAATTGATGGTTCGGGCCGTCTCTCAGACTCCTCCACACATTGTTAGTTTGGGCTTTTCATTGATTTTGTTGACAATAAGAGAAACTATAGCACAAACACCAGCCCTGCGCTTTCATAATTTCTTTTTTCTGCACTGCTCTCTTTGTTTTCTCTTCTTCTTCTTCTCTACATTGTCATCTACCTTCCAGCTTCTTTATTCTCTCACGCCTCGCAGTTTCTCTCTAATATACCTTTACGACGCTGCTTCTTGCTTCTATAGTTTCTCTAACCTGTCCCCCCTCTCTCTCTCCCTCTTCTTCTCTCTCTCTCGCCATTTCAGCTCCTGCATTCTTATCTCTGTGTTGCCGTCCCCAGTAATTATTATTATGTGCTGCAGAGATAATTCGAAAGCTGTGAGGAGAGAGAGGAGGAAAAAAAAAAAAAAGGGATGAAAGAAACAGTGGCTGTGGCTTCCTGGGCTGTGCTTCTCTTATCTGACCTTGGGCAGAGCCACTTATTGTTAGGCAAATCTCATGTGCAGAAAAATGGAGTGAACGGCTGTGAGAGCGAGTGAGGTGGCGGTGGCGGCGGCGGTGGCGGTGGTGGTTGGGGAGGGGATGATGGTGTGGGGGGGCTGTCGGGAGGGGATAGAGAGGGAAAGGGAGGGAGAGAGTGAGGAGGAGATGGATGGAGGTGGAAGGAGAGACGTCAGAAAGCAGCGGGTAGAAGGAGTGTTTTATGGAGCGATAGGGAAAGAACCGAATGGCAAGAAAAAAAAAAGAGGAGAGGGATAGAGGTGTAAAAATGCACAGAGAGGTAAAAAAAAACAGGCAGACGTATACACAGGCCCTGAGATACGGGAGGGAAATGAAAAGAGAGGATGTGATGAGGAAGAACATGAAAGAAAAGAGGAAAATGAGAAAGACTGAGATGAAATAGAAATCATTTTCACGGCGAGAGAGCGAGGGGAGAAGGGAGAAGGGGAGTTTAACGTGGGCAGGGGGGGTATCCAGTTTTCATTGCCTAGTGAAGTAGACACTTTGGGCTTGTTCAAATAAATCCCTCTGCTGAAGAGGACTCATATAAAATCAATCCAGTTTTTGTTTGGGGAGAGAGCGTGCTCAAATTTGTCTATGCTAAATTGTACTTCTTGTTGTGTGCGAGCTTTGATTTGTGGCTTCCTGTTCTACATCCCATTGACTGTAGCTGCTTATCGTCTCTCGGTAACCTCTCCTTAGTGAATAAATATAATATAAGCATGACAGCTGACATTTTGTATACATAAGAGCATTTTCAGTGTGTGGTAAAGTGCGCTCATTGAACCCTCAGGTTTCTTTGCGTCAGAACAGTTAACAGCGAGCGGCTGCAGGTGATCCTGAAGTTAACACGTCTGGCTTTCGAAAAGCTGCACGGCAAGCACGTACGCCTCGCGAAGGAGAACCATAAATTCCCATCAGCGGCGTCCAGGCCCACGAGGGGCTGATGTGTGGCCTTTTCCGCCGCCGCAGCTCGGCTTCCTTTAATTACAACCCATTCTGCAGGAACAACAGGCTGTCCTTCCACCAGATTTAAAACGACGTGCTTCTAGTAATTAATCGGCCTGCGTGTCCTTCACAAGGTGCAAAGTGTGTGTGTGTGTAGGTGTGTGTGAGTGTGTCATTCTCTATTCAGAACCACCAGAATAAAAAGAAATCAGCTCCTAAAAATATGAGGAGCACGTTCTTTGTGTGGTCAGAGAGAATTCTTACATCTCATGATGCAGATTTTAAATGGTTTCACGACGTAAAGCCGAGTGTTCGCATTCTTTACTGAAGTGAAAGCAGCAAAACAACAATGTGAAAAATACTCAAATACAAGTAGAAGAAAAATGCATTCAAAGTTTTAAAGTACATAAATATTTTTGTACCTGAGCACGAACATTTTAACATCAGGACGTCAGTGATTTATCTTTTACTTAGCGTGAAGTTTCAGGTAGAACGTTTCTGATAAATCTGTTATTTCTAATTTTATATTTCTAGTTTATCCGACAGCGTAATGTTCAGTGATTATGAGCAAAACAAGCGTGTAAGCCGACAACTATCAACTACTTTGATAACTGATTAATAGTTCAGTTGTTTTTTTAATACTTGCAGGCTCCAGGTTGTTACATCTGAAGATCTGCTGCTCGTCTTCATCACGTATGACAGTGAAAGAAATGCGTTTCAGGTTTGGACTGTCGGTCGAACAAAACAAGCAGTGTGAAGACATTACATGAAGGCGATGTGATCGACGCTTTACACGACTGCCTCTTTAACATTTCATGGGTTTAAATGAATAATTGATTTCTTAATAATTAGTTGCAGCCAGAGTTGTCGCAGGAGCTTTTTAAATGTACTTTTTTCCTCCAGCAGGTGTGAATACAGACTTCTCATTCTGTAAGTCCATCAGTTGTTTCTCTGGTTTGCTTCACTGCAGTTTCTGATATTTTCAGCTCTCCCAGGATTTCTCCTCCCCGTCATCTGTTTCCCTCTGTTTCTGCACCACTTCTCTGTCAAAGCCAGAGATTTGAAGCTCTCGTGTCGCCCCTGGCAGGTAAGTAACCTGCAGAAAAATGGGCTCAAAATGGCAGGGGAGCCTTGGACCGGCTCCACGCTGCCGACTGGGCAGGCGTTCAGCGGAGACCTCTCTGTGCACTCTGCAAGGAAAGAGGTGAATGTGACGCCACGTTTCCTATCTGCTCTCTGACTTTTCCGTATACGAGCTGACCTCTCCCGCCCACCTGCACACCTGTTCCCACTTCCCCAGTAGCTTTGCAGTATATACAGCACATACAGAGGCTACAGGCCCATTCCTATTTATTCTCTGCCAGATTGTCTGCTGTGCTTGTTACTCATCGTTTCAGCCTTCAGCCTTCAAAAGGCAGGCAACTTCTGGATGTCTGCCCCTTTTCTGTCTGGTGTCGACCTTCTCCTGTTTCTGAACGCAACTAAAACTCAGCTTTTAACTTTATCCTACAGGTGTCTGAGTATTTGCATGATGCATTTGTGTCTCTGTGTGTACGGTTGCATAATTACAGCTACAGTGATAGTCCTGGTTAGTTTGCAGAATATTTGTGGTTGTTACGAGGTTTTTTCATCTGTCTTTATGGACAAAGAGTTCTCAAGAGCTCTTTAAAAATTCACTGAAAACAACTGTCACCCCGCACTATAAATACAACTCGCTTCAAATACAAAAACACTGGATTCAAAATAAAGTCTTTCTTCACTTGAAATCAATGTCATCTTAAAGGAACAGAGGAAACAAAGGAACAAAAATGAAACTTCAGTCATCATCTCCTCCCTCCATGCTGATATAAAGTCAGGTGAAGTCTCTTCGTCCACAAAACATTTCTGGAGCTTCACAGTAAAACAGAGTTGCAGCATTCTGCTAAACACCTGAAGCAGCTGGAGACTTGATTTAAACAAACAACCAAAAAAAAAATCAAATGACTCCAAACAGCTCATTAAACATTTGCCAAATTTAAAAATAATCAAGAATATGTCAGATGGCATTTCACAGCGTTTATAACATTTCTCCTAACTCAACAACTCCCTAAATTGAACAATTTTTAAAGGGAGTCTGGTGACGTTCCCCACAAGGGTCAAAGAAGTCGCCTATATTGGTTACTGTTTAGTGTATTTGTAAAATGTGACATGTTTAGCATCAATAAAATGTTTCTTCTTTCATAAATTGAGTGTAAATGGTGAAATCAGTGTAAACAGTGTGTTCAAACAGCTGCTAAATGTTGGCAGGTCAGACTTTAACACTTTAGACACAGAAGCAGACAGGCTGGTGCAGCCATGCTGCCACAAACTGACACTTTTTACAAGGAAACAAACAACTTACTGTTTTCATTTAATTCTTGATATACAAGAAGGAGACGATGATTCAGAATCTGTCGTAGATAGAGTTTCATAATGTTTATAAAGTTTTACGCTACTCAACAACTCCTAAAATTAGCTGATTTGTTAAGGGAGTCTGGTGATATTGTGGATGATAGTTGGCTTCATGTATTACATTTAATGCTGAATTTACAAGAAGGAGACGATGATTCAGAATCTGTCGAAGCCGTTTTCAAGTTTGTTGAGTTTCTCATGAAACAACTCTTAAAATAGTGCGATTTGTTAAGGGAGTCTGGTGATTTTCTGGTTCAGAAACGTCTGCTGCTGACATCGGCAGGTTAAGAGAGTCGGTCGAGTCATATTCCTCCACATCTTGGAAATACATCACGACGCAGAAGCTTCACGCTCTCAAAGTCCGGTTTCATCTGGACTTTACGTCGTTCCTGTTATCACTGATTCAGTCATCAGCACCACGCTCCCCTGACCTCCCACCCTGTGATCTCCGCTCTGTCCCCCTTCAGAGCCACAAGGACCCCCTGCGTCCTCTCCTCCCTGTCCCCCCTCCCCATCCCATCCTCCCCCCTTCTCCGTCCTCCTCTCCCTGCAGTCCACCCCTGCCGGCTGCTCAATTCAGCTTCTTTAACCGAGGAACAAACAAACAAAACACCCTGGGGTAATGAGGCCACCTCGGGGAATAGAGGGAGTGAATGGAGCCCCGCGTATTGATGTGGGATTGACCATTATTGAGAGGGAAGGAGAAGAAAAGGAGGGAAAGGGAGGAGATATGGGGAGAGGAGCTGTGATCTGATGGAGTGGATTGAGCTGTCTGCTGCTGGTCGAGTGAAAAAAAAAAAGGTGACAAGACAAAAACCCTGATCACTGACTCGGGCAGTGAGATAACCACCTTTAGGGGCATTGTGCTCAGAGTGGTGGTCTGGATTTAACTACGCGTTCCCACACTATGAACAGGGCCGGACGGCGCGGCTGTATGTGAGGGCCGATGTGACCGCGGTGACCCGAGAGTGCAGAGCTGTGGTGGACCTCATCAGCTCACATGATCAGAGGAGGCTGACGGCTCATTCAGTCACAACAAAGCAGGTTCAATGAAGCGTTCACCGACACGTAGTGCGATACTTCGTTTAAATGTTTTCATTTATAGAGGATTAAAGGTTCATGACAACAAGATGTAAATAATGAAGCAAGTCACATCTGGTTCTGACCGACGGGAGCAGAGCTCAGAGGTGACTTGTAAAGTTTTGGGTGATAATATTCTGACAGATTTACAAAAAGTTTTGGTTTGTTCATGAGAGAGTTTTCTGGATTTACAACTCATTTCTGCAAACATGTCAAAACTTATTTCACATTGCAACTTTACATTTCTTTAGGTACAATTATATGTACGTCATTTCAAGTCAAAGCAAAACAAAAGATGTTTGCTGAGTGTTGAATCGGGTTCTGATCCAGACCCTCAGGAGGAATAAACACCAGGAGTCTCATCAGATTCTGTTCTGATCCGGAGACGTTTAATGACAGGAGGAGAGCTCAGAGATTACTTTATAACTTCTGGGATTGAAAAGTGGATTTATCTTCACTCCTGTTTATCAACCTGACTGCAGCAGTGATCCGGAGGTGACCTCCATCGTCGGGTGTTTCTGTTCCTTAATGTTGACTGCTGACTGGAGCTGGAGGGGAAATGGACTTTACTTCATGAACGTAACGTTACAGAGAGGAGACAGAGAACCAGAACCAGAGTCTCTGCTGAGTGCATCCCGTCGTTCGCTAACATTAGATTATGGCTAACGTACCGTAAAGTAATCTGGCTGTTTGGGGCGCATAAACCACCACTAATGAAAATCTATCCGACTTGACTCAGACACAAATGTTCCTGACGAGGTAAAGTCTTAAAGTTTTATTCACGTTATGTTCCATCAACGACCAGACCCAGTAAACTTGGGTCTGGTCGTTTTTAGACATTTAAATGCAGAATTCCTCCATATTATATATTTAAGTGTTATTCTTAATGAAAAAGATGTTCTTGGTGAGGAAAGGGGGTCAAATAGAGTCACCTCTCCTGAAGTCGGTTTGATGAGCTGAAAAGCCTTTAAATATAATCCTGTTGTTTTAATCAGACAGAATTGATCAACTAATTGTTTACTTTCACAGATAGTAGCTCAAGTATCGGTATCCTCTGTTGCTAAAAGCTAATTAACCTCCTCTGAGGACGGCGGTTTATTTTTTTTCTTTAATTTCTTCGGAGTACTTCAGATCCGACCCTGTTGGATTAGAAGAGTCATGGTGTTGTTTTTCTGTACGAAGCCTCTCACATGAAGTACTGTTCTCCTGCTCTTTGTTTTTTTATGGTTACAGGGTGAAGGTGTGGACTGTACAGGTGGCTAACAAAGAGTCAACGTGTTAAAAATCAGACTCATCAATTGTGACACGAGGTGCAAGTGCATGAAGCATTTAGCTTGAAAATGTATTAAAGAGGTTAGAAAAAAAGCAGGAGCACGTACCTCACAGCTCAGCCTTCGTCATGGTCCCGTCGTCCCAGCTTCATTGTGTTTGTGTTGTAGTGGCGTCCCTCCTGCTCCTCTGCTCCTCACCAGCCTGACTTCACCTCCACACCTGGGCTGCATCTCCTTCGTTAGCTTAGCCCTGTGTTTTCCCCCGCCCACGCCTCATCCCCTCGTTAGTTTACTTTGTATTAAAGTCGTCTATAGGTCAGAGTTTCACCTGATCCTGCTGTTGTGTCTGTTCGTTGTGTTGCCATTGATCCTGAATTAAAGGTGCTATGTAAGAATTATGGTTGAAAATCCCAAAAATCGTTTAAAATCATCCACAGCTCTAATTAGCAGCTTCTTCTCTTGATATGCTGCACCACTTTTTGTTGTATGAGTTGACTGGTGGCCAGTTCTTACATATTGCACCTTTAACTTTATCCAATGCACTTCCTGCCTGTCGTCTCCTGCATTTGAGTCCACCGTATCTTCTCCATCACGGCAGCCTTGTCTCCTCCTTGTCTGCATACTACAGCATGCGACTAAACAGCAACCGGCAGGAGGGTCATCGATCTTTAGAAAATTGTAATGGAAGCAGAGTGGCGTGGTCCGCCAACAAAGGTTGAATCTGGGTCAACTTTTGCTTCGTGTACTGTGATGTCATCTGGCAATGCGTCTGTGTTGACCAATCAGAAGTGCAAACACGCATTTGTGCGACATTACGAGGTAACACGAGTGATATACTGCTACTGTTCATGTTTGATCTGCAGCCCAGTCGTCAGAATAACGTGTTATATTTCTGTGATGCGTGTCGTATCACGATGGAGGAGACTTCTCAGGAAGTAAATTAGGTTTTTTTTCCTCCTTATAAGTTGCAGCAAAGATCGTTCATCATCAGGTGAGTTTCGTAAATATCGACTCATTCTGAATTTGACACTTACAATACGTTAATGGAGAACTGAGTCCAAACTTTCTTGGAATCGCAGTGAAACAACAATCTCCGTGATCAGGACGGTCCTGGATCAGTTTTAAACCCCAGTCAGTCAGTCAGTCAGTCAGTCAGTCAGCCTAACACATGAAGTCTCTTCCCTCAGTAAAATCTCCTCAGCGACTGTGTTCAGTACGGACACACGGGACCGGCCACATAGTTTCCACCTCCGTTCAATCCCATGTGGCTGGTTGCAGCTTTTATTTTGAAAAATACCAACCAGATATCATCAGCGCCGCTTTAGTCGAACAAAGAAATTAGTTCTACTGGTTCATTTTTTTCAAACCAGGCGATCCACAGGAGGTTCTGACATCACGTTGTAAAATAAAATGCACCTAAAACAAGATTCAAACAGATTTTATTAACTTTGCACCCAATGATGCTGATAATTGTCACAGCCGTCGTTTGTTAAAGAAATCTCATTATGCACCCTTTTGTATTTCTGCTCATTATCTCCGCCCATCACCCACAAGTGTTGCTGCGTGCACGCCACACTCCCTGCTGTCTGCAGGCGAAATGTTCGATTGTCAGCTTATTAAACGGCAACGTTTCTGACTAAATAAGTTCCACGTTCCCTGAAGACCACATGAACTGGACTCTCTCTTCTCTCCTGCTTCTATTAATTTGGTATTCTAGTACACCTTGTTGGGTTTTGGCACTGGCGGACCCAAAAGCAGAGAGACGAGGACATGTGCAAAGAAAAAACATAGCAATTAAAGAGGAATGACAAAGAGGTGAGCAGGAGGAGACGAGCTGCAGGGTCGTAGCAGGCAGCACAGGAGTCACGAAGGAAAGATCGCTGGAGAGTCACCGGAAGAGACGAAACAATGTGGCACCGAAGTGAAGCGGAGAGCAGGGTCATGTAGTGGCTGTGATGAGTCTGATGAAGCTCAGGTGCGTCTCTCTGCTGCAGCGGCAAGCCACGCCCACGAGCACCTGCACTGAGAAGGAGCAGGTGAGGGAAAAAACAAACACGAACAAGGCTGACAGGGCGCACACCGTGACACGCCTGGTCTTATTCATTCATTTTAACTGAGTCAAAATATTTGTTTTGGTGTCAAAATGCAAAAAAAAAAGCATTTCATTAATGTTCTTGTAAGGTTTATAGGGTCACCAGAGACCTGAAGTATGACTGAGGCTGTGATGAGTGTGAGATCTTTTCACTCGCTGTGTGTTGGATGCTGCTGATAACAGGTGTCTCCCGCTTACTGTGAATAGATGAATAAATAATGGCACAATGATGAAAAAGTGTGTTTACATGATGTTTCACCCGGGAGACTTTTAATGACTCTGCTCTGGAGGTGAAGTCGTACCTGAGGCCACTGATGATGAAGGATTTGTCTCTCTGCCGCCCCCAAGATCTGTCAGGTGTCCGTGAAAAGCTCGGTGTTCGGCAGGAGAAGTGTCCCAACTTCTGAAAGCTAATGATGCTCTTAATACCACCGCAACAAACCTTCTTCTCCACGCTGCCTTTGTTTATTTACACCGAACCAAACAATGGTGGCATAAAGCTCCCTAGTGTGTGATTTTAGATGACATGCTGGCGTTCTACAGGCAAAAGAGGCGTGAAGAGCATCAGCGTCTGAGGTAAAGGTTCGTTTATCGGTCATTTCACAATATATTCTCTAAAAGTATATATTTCATATTTTCTTATTTTCCTTACGTAACAGAAAATACAACCGTCCACTGTCTGAATTCCAGTTTCTGTCATCGTCAAACACACTTCATTCAAACTGGACTCCAACTGAAACAGAGTCACCAGAACAGTGTTGGTTTGTCTCCACAGTCACCTCCGGTCCGGTCCGAAGAAATCCTCAGTTCACAGAGTAACATGTGGAAATATTCCCGTCTCTACACGCTGATGATGTCCGACTCTCTCTCTCTGTGTCCTCTCTCTGTCCTCTCCTGCCGTGTCTTCTCGTCCGCGGAGTCATAGTCCTGGTCAGAGCCGCTGTAAATCGCCTCTGTACTGTGTCCTCTGTCTTCACACTGACCTCCGTCTCTCTCAGAGGCTGAGTTCAGTCCCAGTCTGCAGTCCAGACGTCTTCTCTCTCTCGTCAGGCTGCTCTCCCTCTGATGTGTGAATGAATTTGGAAAAATAATCTGACATCTATAAATGACAGATTCTTGTGTGTTTGCGATTGTTAAAGTTATATTCTGTAAAATAAACCAGCAGCACGATTCGGCTTTATCTCTCTCTTATATACGCTACTCGGCTGCTGAAGCCCGAAGATGTCTGGGAAAAAAAAATACTGTTTAGTGGAAGAGGAAGCCGCTGACACAGATCTTAAAGGTGTGCATAAAAAAAATGATATTGTGGTTTTATTTTTGTTGGGACACGTCCAGTAACCAGAAGCCTCTCTGCTCAGATATATAACCCGAGTCGTCATGCGGCATGGAGAGTATTAGTGACGGTGGAGGCCGGGACCAGAATGAAGGGCAGCTGCCAATGCTGGAACCTGTGTGACAGTTGTAAATGCCTGGCCCGATCGGCTCCTTGTAGTAATTATCTAAATGGGCTCATTCAAAACCTCTTCATTGTAGAATCAGTTAATTAATTAGCTGTTTCGCTGACAGGATAATGGTGAGAGCATGCTAAATAGATTAGTCTGGAACTTGATTTATCGTTGCAAGGCACCCCCCCACCCAACTCTGTTTATCACCACCTCTCACCCCCTCTTCTCTCCCCCTCTCTGTGTTTTCCTCTTGTCTTTGTAGCATCTATAACAGCCGCCCACCTACTCACTGAAAATACCCCCGAAGTAGACACAAAGCTGCCGAGCCGATAAGACAAAATATTTAAAGCTGAACGGGAGTTGAGTTTATACGCTGTAAGAGGTGTGCAGACGCACAGGTGAGATGTTTCTCTGTGTTAACACGGCAATCGATTGAATGACAGTTACATTTAGTTGACTCTGCAGATCGCTATCGCCGCTATTTATCTTTTCAAACGGCGGCATCAATGTGTTCGTAATGTGTAACCGTCACCTGTGATCTCATTTACAGAGCTGCTCCAAAAAAAAATACGTCAAGTACTGAGCCTCGTCGTGTTTATTCCTTTATTAAAACATGCCTTCAAAGACATTTTAGTGTTTTGTTTCACGAAGAGAAACCTGATACAGCACAGAAAGTTCTTTACAGACAAACTGGCAGAGAACAGCGACGTGTTACCATCATAACTGTACTCAGAGAGAGGGAGGGAACAGGGGCCCCGGCAGCTCTTTCTTAGCCCCGGGGACCCCTTTGTATGTTAATCCGGCCCTGACAGTCTGTCTAGAAAGAGCTCTGTGAAATACAAACTCAGCATTTTAACATTTACGATATTAATGAGGAAATAACACAAACTCAGAAATATGTATTTTTACCAGCAGTGAATAAACAAGCTGGTCTCAGAGGAAAATAAGGTTTGAGGCTAGAAAGGTGGCAGGGTCCGCCACATATAAACAAGAAAGGTGGCAAAGAGCTGCAGAAAATGCTACAGCAGCATCTACGCTAACCTAACAGTAGCTTTTTTTTTTTTTTGCTCACTGGTCATCGCACCTAAACCACATGAAGGATGCTGATTGGTTCAACCGCAACGTGTTCGCCTCCACAAGCTCACAGGTCGAAACCTGCCTCATGTCACGTGATCACGAGAGGACGATGACACGCTAATACACAGGATGACCAGGAAAGGTGAGATGATTCAAACATGAGACATTAAACTCCAAAACATTTGTTCCAGTGTTCTTCGTCTGCCTCTGTATTCTCTGATTATGACTTATTGATCAGAAAACAAAGAACAAGGCTCACCTCTCTGTTCTGTTGGCTTCATACTGGATGAGATATTTGGCCTGGGATTGGACTTCAACACGGTGAAATATATAATAACTTTATTTTTTAAGTTTTCACCCTGTGTCAAATGTCCGCTCATCTCTTGTTATATCGACCAACGTTGAGCACTTTTTTCCAGGTAAAACTATATTTTTGGGGACTCATTTTGAGGCTTATGTGTATATTTATGTACAGTTTGGATAAATAGCCCGCCATAATATATAAAACTCCACCTGACTGTTGGCTCGTGGGTCGTGGTAGCAGAACAGAATGGTGTCAGCAGTATTTATTGGGTCTAATATAAATGTTAGCTAAGATGTTTCTGCAAAACCACAGATAAGTTAAAGCTTTCTTTATGTTTGTTTTGGTTGATTTTTCTATTTTCTCTCTTGTCACAACTCTGTGCTTCTGCTCTGGTTAGGGTTAGGCACAAAACCCACTAGGTTAGGGTTAGGAGAACATCACAGTTTGGCTGTGTTGGTCGCCAGGTAGCCGGTTTGGGTCACCACAAAAACATCTGGAATTGTTCGGCAGCCTTGTTGGATGTAGCAACACCACCACCTTCCCCTCCATCTGCTGCTGCTGCGACAGGTGGCTAATAAGCAGAGAGCGTGAACACGATGTGTCGCGTTTGGTGCAAATGTCAACCTTGGACGGATCTGTGGTTTGCAGAAATGTCAACTGCTAATATTACATCCTGCCGACTGGGCTGGACTATTTCTTGGATGTAAGGTTGATTTGAAGTTGGGTGAACGGACCCTTTAATACCACGTTGGACACTCAACCTCCAGCAGCTCGACCACAGCAGCTCAGTATAGCCTACAGAGAGGTAATATACACTTTGAGTTATATTGTGTTGCTAGGAAACAGCCTGAGTCCAACTTTATTTCTTTTATCTGCTGAGTTTTAGCAAATAATGCAACAGGAAATAAACTTTTAGAGTTGGTTCTTCTTCTGTAAGCACTCTCACTGCTCCAGATACGTGTCTCGTACTCTATATTTCACACTATGTCCTTCACAACACATTTTACATAACCTTTACGTATATTCTCATATATTCAGTTGCATCTTCAGATGTGGACACTCCTCGTATTATTCTTTACGCCGTTCACACGAGCCAACGATAGCTCACAGTGTGTGTGCGCCTTTGAATAGCGTTGAACTGAATACGCTCGATAGTCGATGATGTGAGACGACATTTCAATGCAAAAAAAAAAAAAGTCATATAGAAGAAGATGAATGAAGGAAGAGCTGAAGAGATTTGTATCAAAAACACAAATAACAATCTCATAATCTGGATCAATGTTTCTAATAAAATCTGAAATCAGTGGAAAGCACTTGTCTTTTGAACGACACACTGAGTAAACTCTCGGTGCACTCCTGTAAAAACCCTCTAAATTAATGTTTTCATGTGTGAGTGGTGATAAAAACACCCACGCATCAGATAAGTCACATGAAAACATCAGATCAGAAAATCTGGAAAAAAAGCGTCCTTCTTCAGCCGGAGACAGACGTGGGCTGTCGGGGTGTTCGGGGGGAGGATGGGATTATTGAGACTCAAGAAAGAGTGTGTAAAAAAAAAGAGAAGGTGTTATTGAGAGCACTGGAATCACTTGATTAATCAAGAAAGAGAGGCAGAGCTCTCTCCTGCCGATGTCCAATCAAAGCCGGAGCGGCTCTGGGCGCAGCGCGGCGGGCCAAATCCTCTTGTTGCTCCACCAGGAGCATGAAAGCCAGGAGGGGAGTCTCCTTTTGTCCGCACAAAGGCAACCCTAACGCGCTTTCACTGCGACAAGGAATGGGAGGGCTGTTTTGGGGGGGGCTGAAAAACAGCCAACAAGAGGTGCGAATAAGATGCCCATTCATCTCCCGAGCTTTACACTAATTCCCCCGACCGTCTCCTTTTCTTTCCTTCGTCTGCTCCGCCACAAAACAACAAACAGTGAGAGGGAGTGAAAACACTAGGATCTAGGGGGCTTAGAGCAGACGTGTAATCCCTGCCACTTCTGACCCTCCATCGGTGTGTAAGTCCCTGACCTCCCCATTGAGGGGCTGGGATGTGTGACTAAAGGACGGGTGACCCTCCCGCACACACATCTGCACTCATACACACACCCTATTGCCCCCAACGCAGCCCCTCACTCACACACCCCACACTCCAAGCCTTTTAAAGAGCTGAGCTAAGGAATTCAGGTTTTTGGAAACAACCTCTGCGGCACTGAAAGGAGCGAGTCTGTGAGGAGTCTATAAGTAGGGCCAGGCCTGATCGTGTTTCTTTTCTCCCACCATTTAATTCGTCTTTAGAGGCCATCTCGTTAACACGATCTTCCCTCGCTTTTTTTCTTACCTCCGTCCCCTCACAGAAAGACCCCCCTCCCCTCTCCGTCTTGCCCAACTTCAAAGGTCCCTGCCAGCCGAGGAAAGAAAGTCACCTCTTTCTTCCATTCAGCCTCTCTCGTCTCTTCTCGCTCCTCTTTTCTTGCCCTGGCTTTCTTTCTCTCCCCTCTCCTCGCTTCTTCCCTAAAGCGGGCGCCGAGAAATCATCTCACTTTCTGCCGCTGCTTTGCATTTGAAAAAAGGAGTAATTAGCCGGAGGCTTCGAGGAGGAGGGTGGTGGGGAGAGACGGGGCTGAGCGAAGGAGGCGTTGAAGGGAAAAAGCGAAGAAGAAGATGGCCCCTCCTTTGCTCTCAGTGTTCCCCTCTTGTTCGCCATCAAACCCAGAGGCCAGTCGGCTCTACCCACACGTCCTCTGCAGCGCGGCACTGGTGGGCGAGTTTGTGATGGATGAAAGACTCCGTCGCACCTGATGTGAGCTCGATGCCGGGGTCTGTGTGACTGAAGGGACCCAGAGCTGGACAGAGATTACAGATATTTATAGTTTCAGGAGCCAAAGTGTGCTGCTTTTAAAGGAACAGTTCACTCAAAGAGGAGAATCCAGTCATCATCTCCTCACCTCCCATGCTGATGGAAAGTCAGGTGAAGTCTCGTAGTCCACAAAACATTTCTGGAGCTTCACAGCGAAACAGAGTTGCAGCATTCTGCTAAACAACTGAAGTAGCTGGAACCAAAAAAACATCTGCTGTAATCCAAGTCTCCAGAAGCCCCGAGATCCCAAACTGATTTAAAAAGACGTTATTTACAACCTCGAATTTTGTCTCATCTTTTCCTTTTCTGGAGGTCAATGGAAAGTTATCGGTGGCTGACTAAAAGGTACAACTAACGGTCCAAATCCAGCTCCGTGCACATGTGAAACTACTGATTTTAAAAGACTTTATTTACATTTTATTCAAGCCAAAATCTTCCCTGGAGCTGCTGAGCTGAGAGCGTCAGCGGTGCACGAGCTCGACTGCTCGTCAAGGGTGTAAATAACATCTTTTCAAATCAGTTTGAGATCTTGAGGCTTCTGGAGACGCTGTTTTACTGTGAAGCTTTAGAAATGTTTTGGACTACGAAACTTCACCTGACTGAGATGATGACTGGATACTAATGTGTGGGTGTCGTGGTCCTGTCATTTCTGTCTCCTATTTGTTTTTGTGGCGTCTTCCCCTCCAGCCTGCCTCTCCCTCTACACCTGCCCTGCATCAGCTCCGTCAGCCCTGTTCACAGTGTTTTCCCAGCTTATCAGCTCCTTCCCTTCACCTGTGCGTCTCCTCCTCTCTCCACCTGCATCTCATCCCCTCGTTAGTTTACTTTGTATTTAAGTCCAGTCATTAGTCCGGTCTTTGTCGAGTCGTCCGTTGTGTTCCTGCTTTTATTTGGAGTAAAACTTTATCCACTGATCTGTCTTCTGCATGTCGGCCCACCTTCTCTGCTCTCAGCGTGACAGTGGGGAAAACTTTTCTTTTCAGGGAACCCTGGATTGTTTTTTCCTGTGGCTGCAGTTTATGTTCAGAAATCATTTTTATAGGAAGCGTTTTTGTCTCTTCTTCTTTTTTATACATAAAGCAAAGCGGCATGAACACATATTTGTGGTTATTTCTGTTTTTGCACGAAAATAGTTAAATGCCCGGATTATACGCCGCTATTCTGTCCGAACAATGTCACAAAACCAAAAATCCTATCACAGTTATCTCTTTTCAGCTCGTTTCATTTCAGGACCCTGTGCAGTCGCTGTGGTGTTGCTTCAATTCATTCACTGTGTGACAGTCTATTTCAATAATCTACATCCGTATAGCCATAAGGCAGAGATAGGCTCAGCCTGAGCATATCTAAAGGTGCAGTGTAATCCTGTAATATGCAGAGTAGTGAGGAAAATTCATTCTCCCCTCACGCCCATCGGGGTCTTAAGCCCCCTGATGCAGCTGATAGAGATCCGGTGTTATCTCCGCAACACAGAACAATTTAACACACTCACCCTGCCGCTGCCACCCCCCACCCCCACACTCACACTCACACACACACACACACACACACACACACACACACACACACACACACACACACACCAGAAATCAACCCCGCGACCACCTTCAGCACATGCACATTTGCACACAGCTGCTTCGTGTCAAAAGGGAATATTCAAATGTACATACATCGACTCTCATTCACTCAGTGTTTCTGTCTCTGCAGAGCTACAGCACACACACACACACACACACACACACACACACACACACACACACACACACGAGTTACTTCCTCTTCTGACCCTGTCCTCATCATGGACCCTCTTACCTCAGATTCACCAATAGAAAATGACTCGTTGACAATGTCTCTTCAGTGTCTTTCATGTCCTTCCTCCATTATCTTAAAAATAAAACACAAAAAGGGGAAAGTGTGTTGAATCATCAAATGGATTTTATGTGAGCGAGTAAAGAGAGGAGAGGATACGAGAGGAGGGGAGATGAGAGGAAAATAAATAAGAGTAGCTGAAAAGAGCAGAGAGGAGAGGAGATGAGAGGGGAAGGAAGGAAATAAAAGGGAAGAGGAGGAAATGAGGAGAGAAGGAGAAAAGGTGGAGAGGAGGCGATATTAGAGGAAACAAGAGGAGACGGTGGAAACAAGATAAGAGAAAGGAGGGAAGAAGAAGAAGGCAAGGAGTGAGGTGAGGAAATGGGAGGAAACAAGAGGAGAGGAAAGGGAAGGAAAGGAAAGGAAATGAGGAGCAGAACAGCCAGTAGAGAGGAAGCAAAATGAGAGGAGAAGAAATAAGGAGAGGAAACAAGAGAAGAAACAAGGTGAGGAAATGAGAGGAAACCAGGAGAGGAAACAAGGTGAGGAAATGAGAGGAGAGGAAACAAGGAGAGGAAATTAAGTAAGAGGAAACAAAAGGGTAGGAGAGGAAATAAGGAGAAGTAACAGAGGGAAATGAAAGGAGAGGAAAAGAGGAGAGGAAAGGGAAGGAAAGGAAATGAGGAGCAGAACAGCCAGTAGAGAGGAAACAAAATGAGAGGAGAAGAAATAAGGAGAGGAAACAAGAGAGGAAACAAGAAGAGGAAATGAGAGGAAAATAAACAAAAAGGGGAGGTGAGGAAATAAGGAGAGGAAACAAGAGAGGAAACAAGAAGAGGAAATGAGAGGAAAAGAAACAAAAAGGGGAGGTGAGGAAATAAGGAGAGGAAACAGGGAAATAAAAAGAGAGGAAATGAGATGAGAGGAAACAAAAGGATAGGAGAGGAAATAAGGAGAAGTACCAGAGGGAAATGGAAGGAAAGGAAATGAGGAGCAGAAATAAGGAGAGGAAACAAGGTGAGGAATAAGAGAAGAGGAGAGGAGAGGAGAGGGGGAGATGAGAGAGGAGGAGAGAAGAGGAGAGCAAATGAGAGGAGAGGAAACAAGGAGAGGAGAGGAAATGAGAGGAGAGGAGAGGAGGAGAGGGGAGGAGAGGAAAGGAGAGGAGAGGAAACAAGGAGAGGAGGGGAGAGGAGAGGAGAGGAGAGGAAAGGAGGAGAGGGGAGGAGGAAAGGAGAGGAGAGGAAAGGAGAGGAGAGGAGAGGGGGAGAGGAGGAGAGGAAATGAGAGGAGAGGGGGAGAGGAAATGAGAGGAGAGGAGAGAGGAGCAGAGGAGAGGAGGAGGAGAGGAGAGGAGGAGAGGAGAGGAGGAGAGAGGAGGAGAGGAGAGGAGAGGGGGAGAGGAGAGGAGAAGAGGAGAGGAGAGGAGAGAGGAGGTGAGGAGGAGAGGAGAGGAGATGAGAGAAGAGGAGGAGAGGAGAGGAGAGGAGAGGAGGAGAGGAGGAGATCAGGGACCTGGATGTTGGTTTAGTCTGGCTCTCATGTTTGTATTGTCTGGCTGGTTCCTGTTGTTGACTGAAGCTTATATGACTGTTTTATCTGCTGAAAGTTGTCTGCCGCTCTGAATCTGCCCGAATCGTTTCGCTGCGCCGCTCTTAAACATTTCCAGGATGTCAAACTGTGCAGCTCTCCAGCTTCCTATCACAACAAAGCTTTATGTTTATTCCAGCGGCTTTATATTTCAGGATGATTCTCGCTGCTCGTGCCTGAATCAATATTCCTTCTGTGGCTCGTTTTCTGGAGGCAGACGTAACTTGGCACGCGAGCGAGGATGAGTGTTGATCCTTGGTATGGCACATATGGGCCGCGGTGTTCGTTCTTAGCGCCGTAGATCCTGCGCTGTTGATTGTGTCCAGTGTTGACTCTGGAGAAGCGCTGCTTGTTGATTCGGTTGTGTACATCTGCTGTCAGGGCCCCCAGTGGTGGCCCGCTAAACGGGAAGAGCCCGCCTGGCAGAGCAGGGTTGTTTGTCTGCTTCCAAACATATTGATCTCCTGCAGAAGGGAAAACATTAGCGATAGCGTCTGCACAGGCCGGTGCTGGAGGTGGGTAAATAGCTTTGTCAGGTCTGGCGAGCCTCCTCTGCCTTGTAGGAAATGAATAGCAGGTGTATTTGCTGAGCGTTTGCAGGAGGGAATCTCCTGCCAGGCTGACGAGGCAGGCAGAACGATGGGATGTCACAGCAGACCCCCACCCACTTTCTACTCATTAATGTATGTGTGTGTGTGTGTGTGTGTGTGTGTGTGTTTTCAAGAGGGAGGGCTTTGTCTGTATCCCTGCAACTATAAATAATCAGTCTTGTATAGAGTCAACTTTTCCCATTTTCTTTCTAGTTGTGCCTCTTGTCGTCTCTAGTGTGTCAATTTTTCCATTGAAAAGATTTCGTTAGCCATTGGTCCTTCGTTACCCCAGTTCCTCGTGACAGCTACTAGCAGTATTTTAATCAGATATCCATCACTAGCAACAACATTTTCATAGATAAACAGCTGTTAGGAACCTCATGTCCTAGTATTTGCTTTAGCTCCCTACATACCATTTCCCAAAATACATGAGAATGGTCTACATCAAAAGACCCGCCCTCTCGAAAACAATTTTGACAATTGTCGATAAAGATTCGTTTGAAAACTCCAAGGCTGGTATTAGCAACAATGCTAACAAGGCAAGTTTTAGTAGTATTCATCTGATAAAGTCGCTCATAAAGATTTTTATGGTTGACAACAGGAGAGATTCAGCTACACGACGTAGCTTCACCATGTTAGTAAGTCAGAATAACTCACCTTCACTTCTGGTTTTGTTTAACCCGACCGTCCATCTCCATCCTCCTCCTTATACAGACTTTTCACTCTTTATACCACTTCCTCCTTTGCAGCTGTAATAATCACTACAGCCACTAGAGGTCGCCAACAAACGTTAATATGGGTCGTAATAAGCTGCTTTCATTTTCAACCCATATGGTTGTTTTTCTGACTGGGACGGGCTGAATCTCCCCCTCTTTAAGAGTTCAAGAGTTTATCAGCTAACACTACAAAAAAAATTATGACTTTGTGGTTTAATAATTCATGCATGAAAGGGTTAATTTCTTCTGCTTAATTCAATAGATTTGCTTCTATTTTCTTGTTTTGTCAATTTGGCATTAAAAAATGTTCACTTACAGGCCTGACTGCTCATAATGAGCGATAGAAATCCCTCAACTTCACTTTATTGTCTTTGCACATTACTTCCATTTAGCACACAAACACACACAGACACACACAGACACACACAGACAGCAGACAGACAGAGCGAGAGAGAGAAGGAGTCCAGGATATGAATATTTAACAGTAGCCTCTTGCAGCGCAGAGCCTGCCAGTCATTGTCAAATAGGACTTAATCTTTTCAATTTCTGGGTGCAAATATTCACACTGGCCACTGTTTGTTGCCCAGATTAATGAGGCTCTCTGCCCATAATCCTCTGCTGCTAATTCAAGTGGCCGCCGGTGCGGTTAGCCAGGGGAGGACGGGATGCTGAGAACACATACACAGCCGAGATTATTTCCTCCCCCTTTCTCCATCCCCCCTTTTTCCTCTGCCCAGCCTTCCCACTTCTGTCGTGCTGAGTCGAGTCCAATTCAGCCTCGGCTCCTCGTCGTCTGCACACAGCTGACCGTAAGAGGTTGTATGTACAGCGAAAGGAAGAGGAGGCCAGGAAACACAAACGCATCTCGTGGTTTGATCAGGATCATCAAATAATTTCTATCGTGTTTGTTTACATCTCGTGGAGGGAATTATGTCATCATTGTTTTTGTCCTTGTAGCCAATGGTAATCCTGAAAGCAGTAAACTCGTTTCTACATAATTGTGACAAAAAATCTCCCGTCAATTAAATTATTTTCATTGAAAAGACAAAAACAGTGAAGATTATTTTGGCTTCCAGTCGAAGGGAACAACCTCTGAATCTCTGATTAAAGACCTTCTTCTGTCAGATTTGTTTTTGTGGCGTCTTTGTTGACACGTATGAAAAATATGTTGCAACTAGAGAAAATAAACTTTAGTTTGATTACTATACATATGATCATAATATGTATATTTATTTAGATATAAAATGGGACGTTTTTTGGAAAAATTTCTCTGTAGAGTTTAAAGGTTAATGCGGTCCAACTTAAGTTATGTAATTAAAAAACAATATATAATAATACCCTTCAGTGTGTATTCTGGCAACTACCTCACCTATACATAAATGTCTCCCTCCATATCTCACCTGTACATCACTTTCAGGCTCAACAGTGGCAAAAAAAAAGCTGTGTGTAGGTATTTTTAACGTTTTTTTAGAGTATGTAACTTCCTGGAAAATCAACGACTGACTGACTCGTCCTGCACTCACGGCAATGAACATAAATATTCTCTGGTTTTCCCTCTGCTGCCCTCGGGACAGATAGCTTTTACTTGTTGCTAAAGTAAATGCTAACAGCAATGAAGCAATTTCAGTGAACACCTACGCAGCCTCAGAGAATGATGACAGAGGAGAGTTACAGCACCGAGGTGATTAATGGAGTTTCCTGGTAGAGACACCGGTAGCTTAGTTGCTAAATAAGCGCTAACTGCAGCTAAATGTAGTGTTAGCGGCTGTAAACTGGTTAGCTTGGTAAGTGGTGCTATTCGCTGCCTCGTCCCTGTGATGCCAGGAGACAAACCACGAACTCAAGTCATCGAACTCACCTCCATCTTCTCTGGGGCTGAGGCTGACGGTCCGGAGAGAGGCAGCATCTGCAAATATTTGGTTAAGGGGTCGGGCATTTCGCGCTGTTGGCTGCTGCCTGTTTTTTTACAATAAACGCATATCTATACCAAAGCAAACAGCACTTTATTATCTGTTTCATGGGAACTTTTAAAACAAAACAAATTCCAAAAAGCCAAATTCAGGTCTAATCTAAATTTTGGAGCCATGTTTTTTTTTGGCTCCAGACACAGCACAATGAACACAAACCAACAACTCAAACAATTTCTTGCCAGGAGATGTGACTGTCCATCACTGTGGTTCATACAGTAAATGTCTGTCGGTTGCTGATCCCGCCGCAGGCAGTCCAGATAGCCGGCTGACCCTCCTGAACCTTCCTCAAGGTGGCTGAGATGAGGTCAGAGGTCGACGTCACACACACTTCTCGCTCCCACTCCCTCGGAGGTGTGAAACATTCCCCCAGTCTGCTGCTTCCACCTCAGGTTTATTCCTCGCAGGATACGATGCCGTCCCTCTCTGCCCTCCTCTCCCGGTTGCTAACCAGAGCTCTTTAACTAACAGCACCTTCAATCCATCGCTTGGTCCATTAGTGCTGCCAGATGGGGGAGGCTGGGTCCTGGCGGCTGTGTGTGACCCTACTCTGATTAATAGAGTAGGTGAGGGCAAAGGTGCAACGCACACCCCCATTCATTACCTCATTAGGATGGCCCACAGTGAAAGGTGATCTCCCTCATTATATCTCAATGACAGGGGCTGAACTCAACACAGTGTGATTCATCTAGTCGGGCTTTTACTCTCTGCAACTACCTCCATCCCGTCCACCTGTCTTTTTACACTGTTGCACATAAAGTCACAGCACTTTACCCGGCGGTTGACTGAACCGAACCCCGACGAACAGTTAAACACGACGACTTGTGACTCCGGCTCACCTGAAGCTGAATGACGCTCCTGTTATCTATTTACAAGTGCTCGCTGGGAGTACGTGTGTGTATTCATCTGCATGTGTTTGTTTGTGCGATTTAGTGCTCAGAGGGTGAAAGGTGAATCTGGTTGTTTGAATTAGTCCTTTATTCCGGGGTAATTGAGAGGGTGATATTTGCAAGTTGAGACTCCTGCCGTGTTTGTTTTTCCTTGATGATAGCTTCCCGTTCTGCACGTCCTTGTGATCAGAACACATTCTTTCTTTCACGCGAGTGCAGATTCCTGTCGAGGCGAAAGCGCTTCACACAAAGGTAATTCAAAATAAGTTTCTTGTGGTTTTTAATTCAAGACATATTTGAAAGGGAATAGCTACAAAGGGTGAAAAAATGAAAGAAATGCCATGTTTTGTGGCAAACGTGGATATTTGAAAGTCACATAACAAAGAAATCGCTGAGAAAAATCCTGTAAGATACTCGTCACACATACAGAGGGAAGGTTTACACGTACTGTTGCTTCACATTATAGTTTTATGTTGTTATTTCTATTTTGCTGTGGCAGCATGACATATTTTTCACATTGTCAATAAAAGTCTCCTAACAAGCACCGTGTGAATCACAGCCTGATATGTCTTCTTCTTCTTCTTCTTCTTCTTCTTCTTCTTCTTCTTCTTCTTCTTCTTCTTCTTCTTCTTCTGCGCCATAAAGCTCCTTTGAAAACACATCAATGAGCCACACTGTCGTTCCTTCATCACCATGAACACACACACACCTACCTGCTGCCACAAACACTCACGAGAGCACCAAATTTGGATTAATCCACCGCTGAAAGTAATCCCGACACATGCACCATCTCCTCCTGTCTGAGTAACTTTTACTAAAAACTACAGGGACCATTTTTAGCAAAACTTTACTCAAACCTTACTAAATTATATGTAACCTGCTCGTAAAGATTTACATCTTGAGTAGGAATGAACAGGTGTGGGGCTAAACCCTCATTCAGCCTGAACCAGGCACCAGTCCTCCCGTTCACACCTGGGGACATTTACATATATTGGTGTGTTTTTTCAGGAAATCTGTGGATATCTTGAGTCGTCTCGTGGCGTGAAAAGTGGATGACTTTTAGGGATACCCGGGGATAAATCCAGATGTTTTTGTGATGACAAAACCAGCTTCTTTTTCACGGCAAGTCATAACATCTCTATCTGTGATCATGGCAACCAAAACTATTTTATCAAATCAAATCAAATCAAATCAAAACTTTATTTATAGAACACTTTTCACGCAAGACACATGAAAGATAAAACAATTACAAAGAAAGCCCCTCCCTCCCTCCCACCCTCCATACTACACACAAACACACACACACACACACACACACACACACACACACATACACATACACACACACACACACACACACCTGCACACTCTCACTACTGACAACAGGGAGACATGGCATGGCACTGAGGGTTGAGGAAGCACCACCTTTGGGGCCGTCCACACTGGGAGGAGTCGGAGGCTGTGCCACAGGGGGCACCAGCGCCCGGGCCCCCCGACCCCGACAGACAACAGCCGGCCGGGCCGAAGGGACCCAAGGACAGCACCCCCAGCAGCAGCCCATTTTAAGCCAAACCGTGATGTTTTCTTGACGTTATCTAGTAAGTTTTGCGCCTTAACCTAAACAGAACATAAGCACAGTGTTGTGACAAGAGAGAAATAGAAAATTCAACCTAAACAGACGTCAAGTTGCAACATTTCTGGCGGTTGGGTTGAAAAAACAGAATCTACTTTTGGACAAATGCAGCTAGACGTCACAATGTGCTGGCTGATTACATTTGCTATCAGTCAGACTGTCAGCATGAATGACAAAAAGCACAATGAATGCAGCGTAATGTAATGTTTCATTTGTATTTTCTAATCCAACTTTTTTTTTTCATCTGTGGACAATCGCTGTCGGAGCTGAAGAAACTTTCTCCTTATGTAAAGATTAAAGTTAACACAGGAATCCGTCTTTAAGACTTCAGGTGAGTGCTTTTAAAACCTCCACAGACTGACATACACATGAAAACATCGCAGGAAGCATCAAATGGAGGTAAAAAAAAAAAGTGAAGTCCTTGAAGGAAAAGACATCAAAAGTGTTTTGCAGAAGTAAGAAATTGATTTTTGTTTCTATAGAAGTATGAAACACCATTTTATGAAACTTTGAAAACAGGTTTGAGGTCAGTGTTCAGTCAGTTTTCACTCTACTGGAGCCTCAACAAATGATTTGTTATTCAAATGCTGCAGCACAAAGTAAAAGATGTTTGAATGAACGTCTGTAGTTCACATGTGGAAACTTACATCTCACAACTGTTTCATTTGTTATATTATTTTCTGTTCACATGTAAAAAAAATGTGTTCGCATGTGAAAATGTGGATATCACATGTGAAGAAAGACATTTTACATCATGTCATGAGCCATGTTTTGTTATAATGTGGAAATTCTAACCCACATGTGAAAATATACATTTAAAATGTGGCCATTCATATTCGAAAAAAGCCGATAATTGGGAAAAACGTCTGTTTCACATGTGACTTTATTCTAGTTCACATTTGAAAAATTCAATTCACACATGAAAATGAGGAAGTCACATGTGGATAAAGAAATTTCATGTGATTTCATGTGGGATGGTTTGTGTTCACATGTAGAAATTCTAATCCACATGTGAAAATATTCATTCATATGTGAAAATGAGGAATTCACATGTGGTTTCATGTGTGATGTTTAATTCCCACATGTGAAACAAAGCAAATTACTTTAAATTTCACATGTCGAAACTTTATGTCACATGTGAAAATGTCCAGGTTACATGTGAAAATGCAAATTTCTAACGTGGAAAGTTTCATTCACATGTGAAAAAAGCCAATGACTTGTATTCACATGTTTTTTTTCACATGTTAAAATTTAAGTTCACATTTGAAAATATTCATTCACATGTGAAATGTGGAATTCACCTGTGACTAAGCAAATTTCATGTGATTTCATGTGTCATCATTTTATTTTCACGTTAAAATTTTACATCACATGTGAAAATATTCAGTTTGCATGTGGAGATTTTCATTCATCTGTGAAAAAATCCAAAGACATGTTCAGACTTGTTCACACGTGACATTATTCTCTGTTTCACATGTTGAAATGTTTGTTCACATGTGAAAAAGCTCATTTCCAATGGTACATCTTTGTAAAGGTGACCTGCAGTCACTGCGGTGCTGAGGTGTGTGTGGTGAAGCATCAAACTGACTCATTTATATCAGTTATACAGCAGAGGACCTTAAGTTTGCTGGAATTAGCTGTCATAAGCCGCCGTAAGCTACAGTCCAGACTAAGTGAGGCTGTATCATCAAATCCCCTGAGTCAAGTCAAGTTTATTACTACAGAACATTTAAAGGTGCAATATGTAAGAATTGACCTCCTGTCAAATTCATCCTCAAAACAACTCCGGGGCAGCGAATCAAAGTGCTTCAGAAACACATGCAGGCAGAAGAAAACAATAAAAATCATGCACGTACTCGAGCAGAGGTCAGGATAAAAAGCCATTATGAGAGCCGTGAATGTAGCACGAGTGCACTGACTCCATGAACAGTGTGTTTTTATTTCGTTTTTAATTTCCAACACTAAGAATGTGTCATTTCTTCCTTCTAAAGCTTCTGATTCTTGCTTTATATAATTAGATGTGTTAATTTATTTTACCACCAACACACACAGAGAGAGAGAGAGAGAGAGAGAGAGAGAGAGAGAGAGGGATGGAAACACAAATGACAAAGTCCCAGCAGACGTGTGTGATATGTGCACATGCATCGCTGCCTGCTTATAAGCATATAGCTGCAGAATATTTATATGTTTGTGAGGCTGGCTGCCTCCTGAGGGACGCAGGTGTGGAGGGAAACAAGACGATCACATATGAAAGTGTGTAATTCACATGTGGAAAGTTTCGTTCATATGAGAGAAAAGATGCTCACTTTTTCCAGTTCTTTTTCCATGATTTCACGTGTGATGTTTTTTTCCCCCACATGTGAAGCAAAGCCAGCCAAATGTCCAGTTCACATGTCATATTATTATTTTGCTTTTCACATGTTAAAATTTAAAAAGTTCACATTTGAAAATGTACATTTAATTTGTGAATTTGTCCACTTGACCAGAAAATAATGTTATATGGGAAAATGTGGACGTCACATGTGGATAAGGAAATTTCCACATGCACCATGTTTTGTGTCCACATGTAGAAATTCTAATACACATGTGACAAAAAGTCAGTTACATGTGAATGTATGTAATTAACATGTGAAAATGTTCCCGTGTGGAAATTTTCATCCATATTTGAGAAAAGCTACTCACTCAACATTGAAGCTCATATTTGAAAATATTAAATTCACATGTGAATAAAGACATTTCACATGATTTCATGCCTCCGTGTGAAAAAAGGGAAATCACATAATTCACATGTGAAAATGGTCACATCCAGTTCACATGTGACGTTACTGTATATCACATGTGAAAATATTGACTTTATGCAGATTTCTAACGTGTAAAGTCTCGTTCATATGTGGAAAAAGCCAATGACTTCATTATTTTGTTGTTCACATGTTAAAATTTGAGTTCACATGTGAAAATATTCAATTCACATGTGAATGAGGACGTTTCACATGATTTCATGTGTCCCTGTTTTGTGTCCAATGTGAAGGAAGCTGATGACTGATAGAAATTTCCGGTTCACATGTAACATTATTTTCGGTGCGTGCTTATAAGCATATAGGTGCACACATGCTTGAATGTAACAGAGGCCTTGAATATTTATATATTTGCGAGGCTGGCTGCCTCCTGAGGGACGGAGGTGTTGGTGGGCTGAGCAGGAGGAGACGGGGAGCCGGGAAAGATGGAGGGGAAAGAGAGAGTCCCTCAGGCGTGTCCGGGCTCTGATGGCTCCCCTGACAACCTCCTCTGTAATGGTCTCCCTCTCTCTCTGAGTGCTGTGAAATTGCAGGCCGGCGCTCTACAGCTGAGGACTCAGAGGAGACAAACGGCCTTTTAATTCAGAGCGCAGAGAGGTGACGGAGAGGGAGGCCCTAAGGGAGGGCTACCAATCAGACATCCATCATACTAACCTCTCCCTTGGGACTGGCCCTGCCAAAGAGGGGCCCTGGAGGTGGTCTTGAGCGTGCGTGTGTGTGTGAGAGCGTGTGTGCGTGCGCGCGTCTGGGGTGACACCGCATGCACGGAATGGCGGCTGCGGGGGAGGTGGGGAGGGCGGAGGAGAGGGGAGGCACCGGGCAGCTCAGGTGTCCGGGCTGTCACGGTGCAGAGTGGAGGGGAGTGGAGCGGAGAGGTGGGGGGCGGTTTCTGTTCCTCCACGTCTTCGCACCTTTTTTCAGATGTATATTTGTCCGTTTCTCCTCCTTCATGGCTTCATTTCAGCTCAAGCTGCATAGCAACCAGCACAAATGACCAGGAAGAAGATATTTAGCCTTGTTTTTTTAAAAACTAGCCTTTAATTCTGCCATCCTCAGACTCTCCACTCTCTGCAGGGGCGCGCACCGAAGGGACAGCAGGGTTCAAGGTTTGCGCGCAGCGTTTAAATCGCTCTCTGTGCATTACCAACAAAAAAGGATGAAAAGAGAGAAAGAGAGAGGAGGAGAGAGGAGAGAGGAGATATATATATATATATATATATATATATATATATATATATATATTTCCTGAAGGCCAAACAAAAAAAAGGGCTGATGCTCACTTCAGATGTTGGTCCTTGAACGATCTGGGTTGATGGTCTGTGAGCGCGTAAACAGCTGCGGTGCACCAACAAAACCACCTCACTCCAAAATAAATAAATCCATTTATAAAAACAGTTAATCAAAATTATGCCTGTATGGTCTGGAGTCCTTTACGAGCCTCTCCTGTAACGTTCACTGGCTCGAAGGCTTTCTGGTATTTCAGTGCTCCATCCTGTGAACGCATCAAAATGTTTTTGGAAGACGCAAAAAAAACAAGGAGACTTTTCTCATCATTACTTTTGTATTTTGCTGCTATCTTAATAAAACATTATGATATTGTCCAATCAGTGTTTTCTTACATTAAACGATCAACTCACACGACAATGTGCCATGTTTTACTCCACCTGAGACACTCCTGATGTAAAGACCAAACTACACCCAGGAAACCGTCTCTATGGAAGAAAAGAAAAATAATAAGATAAAAACTTGATTAAAAAGGATGGTAACTAATAAATATGAGAAATAAAGTCGAAATAATTATATGAAAATGTGAAATTACGAGATTGAAATGTGCAGTAATGAGATAAAAAGGGAAAGTTATGAAATAAAAAGATAAATAATAGATGATTGATAAAAAGCTGAAACTTATGAAATAAAAAGTCGAAAAACAGGACAAACAAAGATGAAAATATGTGATAAGTCATAAATATGAGATAAAAAGTCACAATTATTAATTAGAAGTCATAGTTATGAAGGAGAAAGTCAACATTATGAGACAAATATCATAATTATGGGATAAAAAGTTTAAATTATTACATAAAAAGTCAACATTTATCTCGTAATTATGACTTTTTTTTAATCTTATAATTACGACTTACCATTTTGTCTTTTGGCACAAATGGGCTTCCGTACATTTTAGTCTTCAGGTGAGTGCTTTATAAAAACCTCACAGGAAGCTTCAAATGGAGGCAAACATATAAAGTCCTTGAATGAAAAGGTGTCAGAGGTGTTTTTGCAAAAGTAAAAAATTGATTTCTATAGAATAGTGAGACGCCATTTCACGATGCTATGATAACCGGTTTGAGGTCAGAGGCCAGGCGGGTTTTCAATCAGCCTCCTGTAAGTATCGATGTGTTATGTAGATGCTGCAGAGTGGAGTGAAGATCTGTGTGATGGTGTGATGTTGGATCTTCTGCTGTAAAGAGACGAGCCTGTTGCTTGTCCTTGGCGCGTCCTGTGCGTCAGGACCGCGGACAGCTCCGTCTCCACAGGTGAGGCGTCTGGAGCTCTTTGGTTTGCACAGCAGAGCCGAGCAACAAAGAAGCAAACACAGCTTTTAATTCTCTCTGCACAATGTGATGTGGCTGCATTCAAACAAGAGGTGAGTGGACGCATTTGCCTCACATGCTCTTTTTCCCACCGGAGGCTTTTTGTGTCTGCCCTCTTCTGATTTTTTTCCCCCTTGCAGGCTAAAGGACGCTGCGTTAGGCTCTGATAATTAGAGGAAACTCATTCAGCCTTGTCGCTCTCCACAGATCTGAAATACACAGGTTAGAGCTAAATCCTCACTTTGTATCTGCTCAACCAAACACACCCAAAGAAGTGGAGACTTCTTCTACATCTGGAGAGAAGAAGAAAGAAAGAAAGAAAGAAAGAAAGAAAGAAAGAAAGAAAGAAAGAAAGAAAGAAAGGAAGGAAGAAAGAAAGAAAGAACATTAATAGTGTCAATGTTAACAAACAATGCAACACATATTAAGCATTTATTTATTGTAAAGTTTCAACTGATGTTTATTATAAAACTTCTTAAATGGTTCATAAATACTGAGTAGTTAATTTATCTGGGTGGCCGTGAGTTGTTCCTGATCGCTTGTGAACCAGCTGCTGAGTGACATAAACTATTAACGACTCATTAATTACTTATTACTTAATCATTAGTGACTGTTTTTGTTCATCTTCACGTAAAGTGAAACATAAGTTTGAGTTTGAGATTGCAACATGGCGTCTGCATCACTAATGATCCAGAATATGACCTGCATGTGAATATTAATATAAATATGGTGTGAATATAATCGCTAAAAGGTTTTTTGAGAATCTGTCTGTCTCTGGTTTGTTATATAAAACTAGGTTAAATAGGTAAAACTAGGGACTAGTTAGTAACTACTCAGTATTATGTTTCACATTAATAGAAGATGCACAAAAAGAGTAGTTAATGATTAGGTACTTATTAATTAATGAGGCTACTTGGTAACTACTCAGTGCTAACCCTCGCTAATGACTAAGTAATTAGTATTTAATGAGTCTTTACTAGTCTGTTCCACTCAGCAGCCGGTTCACAGTTAAAATCAGGAACAACTCGTGTAGAAATTGGTCAGTATGTCGAATCACAGATATTAACTAATCATTACCTAATGATTCGTCTCCCGGTCTGTTCTCTAGTAACTTTCATTACCTACGACATCGTTCGAAAATCAATATTATTCAGGAATTATTTGATATCTTCTCACTTCCAGCTCGTAAAACATGGCAGCTCGGTCAGTGGCCTTAAACCTCAAACGAAGACGCTCTACCTGCCGCTCGAGCGTCACTTTTGCACTCGAATAAGCAATAATATAACACAACATGCAAAAGTTGTCCTACGTTTGTGTTTTGGTTTGGTGTTAGGCCCCAGAAGTACCTGGTTAGGTTTAGGAAGAGACCCTCCTGTGGTTTAAAATAACTGCTTTCAGTCTCATGATGTTAGTTCATCAACGTGTACGTGTGCAAACTTTCTTACGTTACATACATTTAACAGTAATCGCTCTTGAATCTTGGTCACAAACGGGTCACAAACCCACCGACCCTTCAACAACTGATGTTACAGCTGCAACTAGAGTCAAACTAAGAAGAGTAGGATCACTGACCAGGCAGCTGTTTGAGACACGTCGGGAGAGAACGAGCTGTTTTACTCAGTAACGATTCATTAATTATGAAGTCGTCGCTGATTCATTCCTCAGTAACGATTCACATTATCGTGCTCCTTATTCATGAATAGAAACGTCACAACAAAGAGCGATTATAAGAAAACATGAATAAAGAAAATATGAAAGAAACAGAGACGTGTGCCTCAAAACTAACTAATAATAGTCTAAAAAATAACCCAAAGAAAATGAAACGTGTACCGTAACCAGGGCCGTAGCTACGCTGAGGTCATCTCCTTTGATATCTCAATACATATTTGTGGTAACACTTTATAATCATTAAAATAAACAATTTTATATGATAGAAAATGACAAATTTATATTTATTTCACTGTTAACAAGCAATGAAATGCTTCATAATCTATTTATTAGCAGTTCTTTATTGGAAAGTTGCAGTTGATGTTCATAATACTTAATAAATGGTTAATAACTGCTGAGTAATTCATTAATAAACATTATTTTAACGCCTTTAGTTGCAACTGATGTTTTTAATCTTTACAGTTACTTAATAAATGCTTTATGAAGCATTTCATTGTTTCTGAGCAGTGAAATTATTTCACTTCATCTAATAAACTAAATGTAGCAGTTATTAATGATGGTTATTACAAAGTGTCAGTAAAGATCTTTTTAGCAAAGAAATAAGTTTAATACATTTAAGTTAAAATCAGACATATTTGTTACTTTTATTCTTCTTCTGTCAGAGTCCAGTTTTCATCTATTTTCCGGCACTGATATTATTTCCCATTGATTATCGGTCCTGTGAAAATGCAGAGAGATGCACAGATTTATATTTCAGCATGTCCTGGATGGATGGATGGATGGATGGATGTGTGGAGGTGGAGGTGGAGTTGGGGGGGCCAGGACCTCAGTATTTCTAAAATCCTGGCTGCGGCCCTGACTGTAACTGAGTCCAACATAAATATTGTCACTTAAAATGTGTCACTTGTGCTTTGCTTCCTTGTTTCCTCTCTAAATGTTGTCTTGAACGATCAATAATCGCGTAAAATGAGCCAAAGTTCACACCTCGCGTCATTAACGCGCAGAGAGAAAAGCCTAAACAAGTCTCAGCCCTCCACTTACACGAATTAGCGTATCGCCTGTTTGCTTAACTGCCAACTAACAAAACGAGGCTGTTGGTAAATATTGAAATTCCCCTTTCGATTGGTGGCCACTCTGTTAAAGCGCATGCAGGCCGGCCGGCCGGGCTCTCTCTCCTTATTGATGAGCTGCAGCTAATCCATCGCATTTCCCTGTAAATAGCTTTCTGCATGAGAAAAGGCCCGCGGCTCCCTCCTCTCCACCCTTGCGCGGACACACTGTGATGCAGGAGCTTTTTGTCACAGGGCCATTATAAGGTTGTGTAGCATTAGCCCTTGTTCGGCTACTCCCACTCCCAGTGTGTCTATTCACATGCATCGTGCAGACGCCCTCCCCTGCCGGTCCTACAGGTATTTCCTAACCTTGCTCGTTTTTGTGAACTTTCAAGTTTAAGGTCCGATCTAAATGTTGCACGGAGGGTTTAGTGATGAGCTTCCTGAGCAGCAGCTGATGTTTTCCCCTCCTATAAAGTGTGTTTTGTGTCCATGACCCCCCCCACACCATCATATACGAGCTGGCCTCTGGAAACACCCAGCATCCACGGCCCTGGTGTTTCTGCACGGCGTGTGTGATTCAGGTTGTGCTCGGAGGCTACAGCTATGAACGTGTAACCATAACAACTGTCTTCTGATTGGCTCTCCGTGCACGGGAATTAACAGGGGCGTCATCCAATGTGAGCGCAGGACGCGCGCCGCGCTGGCGAAAACCTCGTGATAACCCAGGCACAGTGATGCTGGAAGTGGCGACGTGAGGTGAGCCCGGAGGAAATGACTGGAGCCAAAACAAAGCAGGAGCGAAGGGATGAAATATCAGAAATAAACACGTTTGAATGATGAGGTTTTAACTGTGTGCTCGTGAGAAAACATGTCCGGTTCGTCCATTACGCAGTCCATCAGCTGGCGCGGCTGAGATCTCCACCTCCTCTGCTCTGGATTGTGGATTGTGACAAGTGCCAGGACGGGCGAGCGAACCGGAGCAGGACTACCACAGCTCAGGGGATTGTCACTCGGGAGCTTCCTCCAGTTTTCGCCTGACAGCACACCTCCCGGAGCCAAGACGTTGTTCCGCGTAGACCCGGGGTGCCCCAGTCCGAGCAGCGCAGTCCGTGTGGGAAGGTCGGCACTCGGCGTCCTGCAGGCCGGAGACATGATGGTCCACTGTGCCGGGTGCGAACGGCCCATCCTGGACCGGTTCCTCCTCAACGTGCTGGACCGAGCCTGGCACGCCAAGTGCGTCCAGTGCTGCGAGTGCAACTGCAACCTCACCGAGAAGTGCTTCTCCAGGGACGGGAAGCTCTATTGCAAAATGGACTTTTTCAGGTAACAGAGAGGCTGGACTCCAGAATGACAGTTTATTATTTACACTGACGCGATAATCTGAGAAATATCAAAATACACGAAGAGAAATAAAAAAATATCAGGCCTTAAAATTCCTGTGAGCTCAGGGGTCACAGGTTCAAACAATTTATTAACGTGCGCGTGGATAAAAAAAATAAAACACCTTCCAGAAGAATAAATGTCAAAATAAAACTGCTTTATTTTGAAAAATGCAGGACTTTATTATGAAATATCGGCCACATAATGGAGCGTGTGGCCTTTTAATTTGGCCTCTGCGATAAAAAGGAAGGACAGCTACAAATTTAATTTTCCGTGCTGAGCGTTTTTTATCTATTTTCCACATGCAGACAAACACTTTCCTCACACAGCCATCAGCCTATTAACCGCTTCACAATCCCTAAAAAAGTGTTTCAGGTAATTGAGTGATAAGTGAAGCCCTTGTTTGTCCCGTCGCACTCTCTTAGCATCATTTTCATTTGTATGTGTCAGTTATTTTCTCCCAAATTGTCTAATGACATGTAAGACACATTAGGCTTTTGTCGGGACGGGGCTATTATTGGCCCCGCGCGGCCCTCGGCCATCATATTACCGCAGGTCCCCATCAAGCGCTGGATTTTAAATGGCCAGCCATTAGCCAGGCGAAACAGTAATCACCCTAATATGTCCATTTGTTGTGTAAGTAGAGTTGTGCCCCCTTCGCATGGGGGAGGCTCGGCCGTGCATGTGAAAAGAAGAGGGGGGGGAGACAGTGGAGCGATACCATTGCAAATGGAGAGACAAGCCTACATTAGTGTTAAAACAATGCTGCACAAAAGGAGTGATGCTTTCACACAGAGGGCTTAAAGCACCGCAGGTACAGGAGGGCCGGCGCGAGCTGCAACATCTGCTGGAAGAAACACACACAAATCAGTGCAGGTGATACAAAATACAATAAAATAAAAAAGCAGTCAGCTGTTTTTATCCTCCTCTTCTCCACACATATTACAACACTTCTTCTTCTTCCTTCCTGTCGCAGCAGCAGGAGGAGGATTTTTTTCTCAATCCTGAATTTATTTTTTGGGGCTGTTTGTGTATCAAATTGATGAGTGTTCACACGCGGTATTTAAGCGGGTGAATATGGATTAAGAGCAGATTTCCACGCTAAGATGCTCCTACTCTGCCTAATCCCATAATATATCCCCACGCTACAATGTGTTGATTGTCACTAATACGTTTTTTTTTTGCGTGGGGTTATTGTCAGAGCACCTCCATCAAAATAATGAGCACGAGGCTTTTCCTGGCTCCAGATTTAAAAGTCTCGTTTTTAAAAAAATTCCTTTGAATGATTTCCGCCGCTCCTGTCAACAGTCAGTCAGGATGTTTATTGTTTTGTTTACTGTTAAATATTGTTTACAAATGACTGAATACTTAAATATCATAGAAGATTATCCGGGTTTTTACTCGGATTCCGAGAAAGAAGAAGCACTTTATTATTATTATTATTATTATTATTATTATTATTATTATTATTATTATTATTATATTTTATAATTGACTTCTATTTATATCATATTGTTACATGATAACAACGCATTTTATTAATAAAAATCAGATTCCAACATTTTAAACAATAATAATAATTCAGTGTTTAGTTGCCGAACAGCGGCTCTGGCGGCTCTTTGTACGCTGCTGTTACCTTCATGTGTCATTTCGCTGTTGTTTTTAATAAAAACACAAATTTGACGTTAAATCTCCGTTTTTTCGCAGGAGGTTTGGCACGAAATGCGCGGGCTGCCTGCAGGGAATCTCGCCGAACGACTTGGTGCGCAAAGCCCGCAGCAAGGTGTTCCACCTGAACTGCTTCACCTGCATGGTGTGTAACAAGCAGCTGTCCACGGGAGAGGAGCTCTACGTGATAGACGAGAACAAGTTCGTGTGCAAAGAAGATTATTTGAGCTCCGGGGCCATCAAGGAAGTCAACTTGAACTCAGGTAATCAATAATAATTATAACCGTGATATGTGTGTGTGTGTGTGTGTGTGTGTGTGTGTGTGTGTGTGTGTGTGTGTGTGTGTATGTGTGTGTTTTTGTCTCCCCTTTTGTCGATCTCTAAAAGCAAACATCTTTGTGGCCATGATGTTTGTTTTTTATCCGGTTAAAAATAAGACAAATATCTGATTTATAAAATGGCAGCCGGCCTTTCAGGGGGGACAAAAGACAGGCAGGGCTGGAGGCGGAGAGATTCAGGTTTTTGTTGAACGTCTCCAGCTGTCCGTGGAGAGAATTTCACAACAACCTTGTCAGGTGAATGGTTTTAATATTTACCTCCAGCTCTCTCTCTCCACAATGGCTCCTCTCTGTGTGTCATTGTGCGCCAGGATCCGCTGAGAGCGCGCACTGGGAAAGTCTGTACACCCAACATCATGTTGTGATCTCCTGCTGCACATATGTTCATTTTAACACGTCAGATTCAAACATGTGAGACATGATTTAATTCTGCTTTTTAAAAATATTCTGTTTCCGGGTTTTAATTTGTTGTGCGTAAAAAGCATCTTTTTTTTGTGTGCGTAAAAAGCTTTTTACGCACAACGAATCCGCGGAGAGGTGGGTGGATTTCAAGAAAAGAAAATATTTGATTTGGAAAACATCTCACCGGAGACATTTTTGTGTGTAAATATTTTGTGAACTGTATTGTCTGTGTGCCTGTGCGCATCTCAAGGCCTAATTAAAGCGCACACACCCTCCACCTCCTCCTCCTCCACCTCCTCCTCCTCCTCCCTGACATTTCGGATCGTGACCTTCCTCCTGTTTGTTTCCCCTCAGTGTCGTCGTGTACGGATAGGAGTTTATCGCCGGATCTGCAGGACCCGATACAGGACGACATAAAGGAGACGGACAATTCAACGTCCTCAGATAAGGAAACGAACAATATTGAGAATGAGGAGCAGAACTCGGGGACCAAACGGCGGGGGCCCCGGACCACCATCAAGGCCAAGCAGCTGGAAACGTTAAAGGCCGCGTTCGTCGCCACGCCGAAACCGACCCGACACATCCGAGAGCAGCTGGCCCAGGAGACGGGACTGAACATGCGGGTCATCCAGGTGAGACGAGCTGGCGTGTTGTCTTGCGGGGGCTGTGCTGGTGATGAAAGGGGGAGGATCCGCGCAGACAAAGACAAATTAACAGAGAAATGACGGATTATAAATCAGCGGAATTACTTAATAATACATTAATTTTTCTTTTTGCTGAAATGCTCCGAGAGTTAATTGAAGGCCTCGTTATCAGCTGGAGAGGAAAGGTCCAAACACGACGTGAAACACGTGCACGTTCAGAACCGTCTGCTACACGAGCTGCTTCCTGTTTTTTTTATTTCATGGGAAAGAAAAATATCCTCCAAAAATCATAAAATAACTGAACGTGACAAAGACAGACCAGTTATAATTAACATTTAATGTCTATTTAAAACGATAGTTTCATATAAAACACACACACACACACACACATATGGAGGCAGCGTGTTGCCTTAATGAGTTTTATATTCATAACAGCTGACCATCATCCTGCAGCAGCAACAAATATAAGACAAATTAATAAGATATATGATGTAATTTAATGATAAAGTCTAGATTTTTAAAAATGACCTTAATGTAAACACTTTATAATAACCATCATTAATAAATTATATATTTAGAGTTAATTAAACTCGAGTTAACAGTTTAATTCAGCTGATAATAAACAACGATATGTTTTTATAAACTATTTATTAAACAGTTTGTGAAGACGACAATAATGGACACGAAGATAATGATTAGAGATCAACTGCACATTATTTATTAACTTTACTGGAAACAAATGCTTCATAAATGGTTTGAAAAGCATTTTATTATAAAATATAATTATTTATTATTTATTATTGTTATAAAGTGTTACTTCTCTTTCTTTCTTTCTTTCTTTCTTTCTTTCTTTCTTTCTTTCTTTCTTTCTTTCTTTCATCATTAATAAATGTTAAATTCATAGTTAATTAATCATTAGTTAATAGTTATGTCACTGTTAACAAATGATTAAATGATTTATAAACCATTTATTAAACATTTGTAAACATCAACCTTATTATGGTGACCTGAGTAATGATTAAAGATGAACTGTACAGTGTTTAATAATCATTTACAAGTATTAAAAATATAGTTTATAAAGCATTTTATGTTATTTATAACAGTGAAATAACATTTATTAATGATGGTTATTACAAAATGTTTACACTTTATAGTAACCATCAATAATAAATGTTGAATTTATAGTTAATTAAACATTAGTTAATAGTCATTTCACTGTTAACATACAATTAAATGCTTCATAAACCATTTATTAACAGTTTACAACGTGTTATAAACATTAAATAATTAATATTTTATAAAGCATTTTATTGTTCGTTAACAGCAAATCAACTAAAGTTTAATTAAAATTTCTCATTTATAATGATGTTATTATAAAATCTTTCTTCTTCATAGTTTATTAAACAGTAGTTATTAGTTATTTCACTGTTCACAAACAATGAAATGTTTTATAAGACATTTATTTTTGCAACTGATGTTTATAATACTTTGTAAACGGTGAATAAATGTTTAATAAGCATTTTATTGTTTGTTAACAGTGAAACAACATTAACTGAAGTTTAATTAACTAAAGATGAACCATTTATTAATAATGACACTTGTTAATGTTACTGAAAGAAATAACAAACATGACACTCAGGTAGTTAATTAAACATTATTTCACTGTTAACAAACTGAAATGTTAAATAAACCCTGTTATTTTTACAATTTACAAAGTATTATATGATAAACAGTAGGTGGATGAATGATTTATAAAGCATTTTATTGTAAATGTGTCATTTATTACGGTTATTATAAAGATAATAATTGCTTTTCTATTCTTGCTCCACGTCTCCAAATCTGCAGCCGTTCATTTATTCTCTGAAATTAAGATCCGCTAATCCAATTTATTGATTCATGGATACAACAAACATCTTTTTCTTCTCTTTCTTAAATGAATATGATTTATTTTGTGCAGCAGTGTTTGTTCCTGTGATCGTTTGTGTTGCGCAGCCGTGAAATTAGTGAAAGGTTACTTTTGTTTTTGCCAAAGGCGCGAGGAACCCCCCCACAAACAAACATGTTCTGCAGTAAAAACACGAGCGAACACTGTTTTTGGACCTCGCTCTGTCTGACTCACACACACACACACACACACACACACTGGTGTCTGGGTGCAGACTGTGTCAGGATGATTAGCACCATCTCTGCCAACTGTGATGTGGCTTTTTGTGCACTCACTGTAATTATCGCTGATTTCACAGATTTACATACCACCCTCCCCTTTCCCACCTCTCTGCTCTTACTCACTTACAGCCTCGTTCCCGTTGCTTATTAGAGCAGACCGGGGGCCCCCCAACACCTCCACCCGCCTCGTCTACATCATATACTGCAGGCTGCATCAACAGAGCTCAAACAAACAGTCAATAAATCAATCAATCCATCAGGCAGTCAGTCAGGCAGGTCCGTCCCCTCCGTCCGTGATCCTCCCACCCCCTCGCGTGTTTGCTCGGAGCCAAAATGGAGGCTGCGTTTCGTCATCTTCCTGCTTGTTCACTGTGTGTTAAATACCATTGCTCTGAGCGCGGGGAGCCCTGTGAGCCACGCTGCGTCTCCAGCATGTGTATGTAATCCCTAAGCAACGCTCTCTCGAGGGGAGCGAGAGCATTTCCATAAAAATGTACCCTACAGTTAGACGATTGTTCTCAATAAGCAGGTGTCGCCTTTGCTGCTGGAGCACATAGAACAGAGCCTAAGTGGTTTTAGGTGTGTGTGTGTGTGTGTGTGTGTGTGTGTGTGTGTGTGTGTGTGTGTTTGTTAATCTGCAGCACAGTGGGACTCTGCCTCTGGTGTAGCCTAGCCGGGGGTGAACATACATCATTATGCAGCAGTGATGCAAAGGCTGAAACAAGATGTGTTATGTCTCATAATGCAGACATATGGTGAAAAATCCTCCTTTGTTCCTCTTCAAACACAGTTTATTCAAACGTCACTGAGGAGCTTCTTACTCTCTGATTCACAGCTCTGACTGTTTATTCCAACTTTACAATAACCATCATTCACAAGTGGAACGTTTACACTTAATTCAACTTTATTTAATAGTTATTTTACTGTTTTACAGACAATGAAAATCATTTATTAAGCGATTGTTTATTGTTAGGTGGGAACTGATGTTTATAAAAGTTATCTGGACGGCCGTTATAAAGTTAACGTTGATGTAAACATTTACATTTGGTTAATAAATGGTTTATTAAAGCATTTATTGTTTGTTAACAGTGAAATAATGATCAACTTAAGTTTAATTAACTATAAATTAACCAACAGTTATTAGTGATGGTCACAGAGGATCATGAGCTCGTATATTTATATTTATGTTACTTTGCTGTTCGTCAGGAGCTTCTTTATACTTTTACTCATTTTTGACTTGGTCTTTAAATCTTTGATGTTTATATAAATATATTCATGAAAAATGGTTTTTCGGTGATGTAATGTTTGGATTTCATGAGGAACCACGGCAGGAAAAGAAAATGCATGAATTTAATCCCATTTATGAGTTAACATTTCTTTGTGCAAGATATTTTTTGCACATTGTAAACTAATTATGCTTTTAAAAAACAAGCGTCTTCAGTGTAAATGACCCCTGTGTGCATATATATATGTGTGTATATATATATATATATATATATATATATATATATATATATATATATATATATATATATATATATATATATCATACATTACATATATACACTGATGCCCAAACTTTTTCCCTCAGAGGGCCAAAACTGAAAGTTAACGTTGGACTTCGAGCAAGAAGCAAACCTCTTGTGTTGAAATGAAAAATGCTCAGAGAGGCAAAAGAAAAACTACATTTACATCTTCTAAGTCTGATCTAAAGTGTTTTCTCTCGTGCGTTTATGACTAAAGAAATACATCTCTCACAGCTCCCTGAGTTGTAGACTGTCATTGTGCTCAGTGTATAGAAATAATTACACTTGTATGAAAGTAAAACATTTTTACCTCGTGAGAAACTAAAGCAGCATGAACAGTTTTTATTAGTTTACATTAAAACATCTGGCGGCCCGACTCAAACCTGATCACGGACCAGCTTTGGCCCACGGGCCTCACTTTGAGCCGCCCTGCTGGACCTTAGCTTAATTGATTTGGTTGCATTTTATAACAACATCATTAATAAATGGTCATTTACAGTTAATTAACCTTTAATTAATAGTTATTTCACCGTTAACATACAATGACATGTTTTATGAACCATTTATTAAGAAATTGTAAAAGTTTATAAACATCAGTTGCAGCTTTATATGAATAAAAGATGAACTACACTGTTTATTTATTCATCATCTGCAACTTAACAATAAACTATATCTTACTGAACGGTTTATAAAACATTTCATTGTTTGTTAGCAGTGAAATAACGATTAACTTCAGTCTAATTAACTATACATATGCACATTTATTAAAGATGTTTTTGTGTTTCTACTGATTTTTAGTCATTCAGATGTTGAGATGTTTAAACCTGAACAACAACACAAACACAACTGTAACACAGTGAACACAGATCACAGTGTCAGAGGTGTCAGACAGCTGCGAGCATCATCAGTCAGAAACAATACTTTCTGTCATTTGCATGAAAAACTAGTTTGAGCTTATTTTCGAGGGATGTTTCAGAAATCTATCAGAAAACTTCAGCATTTCGAACTTCCATTTGAATTATGGCTCCGACGCGAGCTCTGTAACAGCGAGCATGAAATTGAATAGATCAGTGAAATTACCTAAAAATGATCAGGATTCATATTAAGTCGATACATATTAATCTGCTTTCAGTTCTGTCAGCGTGGTTTTTCTTCATGCAGAGAGCAGCGGCCTGAATCTTGTAGCGATTGTGATCAGAGTCTGAATCTTACGACGACGAGACGGAAGAAGTTTGATTAAAGAAAAAAAAAACAGTGATTGAGGAAGTTTGGAGCGGCTGCAGTCTGACCTCCTCCGTCTCTCCGGTTCCTCGCAGGTTTGGTTCCAGAACAGAAGATCCAAAGAGCGACGGATGAAGCAGCTGAGTGCTCTGGGGGCCCGGCGGCACGCCTTCTTCAGGGGCCCGAGGAGGATGAGGCCCCTGGGAGGCAGGCTGGAGGATCCCGACATCTTAGGACCCGGAGCCTACGGCTACTACGGAGGTAAGAAATGAACTACTAGTGTGTTTCTGAATATAATTTACCACCACCTCTTGTTATGTTAACACAGAATCTGGGTCTGTGTTTTGTTCTGATGATCTGTTTCACCCTCACGTCAAAAATCTACCGTCAGCAGCTCCAACAAGGCTGATCGTAACATATCAGGCTCTTTACATAAAGATTACACGTCTGCTGGACACTCCTGTGACTTCATGGACGGTTTATTTGGACATTGAAGGTTACATGATGTTCGACTCTTCTTCAAAGATGCAACACCCTTTTAGTTAGAAAATAACGCTTTAAAAACTGTTGTTTAATGGATGAAAACACAAAAGTCGAGCTTGGCTCACCTCAGACGACTGGAAGGAAATATTTTGAAGGACCACAATAAGTATAAATATCGTTTACTGCAGCTTGTTACACAGCCTGGAGGTTAAAGGAACAGGTGTAGTCTAACCAGACTCTCAGGGTGGCAGATACTTCATACGTAGAAGCTCAAAAGGTGTAATTAATATTGATGTGTCTATATTCTTAAGTAGCAAAGTGTAATAACACACTGTAATGATCATAATAAAGTCCATCCAGTGTGATTTTCGTGGCGTTCTGCAGTAGAAAGGCGTCGCTCTTCTAGTGTCACTTAAGTTTTTAATCAAGATGAAGCCTCAGCAGCGTTTACAGGTCACAAAAAAAACCTCTGCTCACTTCTTGAGCATCAGTCTCAGACAAAGAAGTTGCTACTTAACTCCGGAGAAATAAAGCGACAGTGTCTTTAACTAATTATGAAGGTAGAAAAAGAAGGAAAGAGGAAAGTAACACATCAGAGCAGATTCAACAAAAGATTCATTTTTAAAAGTGTTAAGTGAAAGTAAACTGAAGAAGATAAATTAACTCCAGGCGACAGAAGACAGACTTACAGCTTCACGTCAAAAAATATTTTACACAACTGTGTCACATTTACGGTTCGACACTCGACAGCTGAAGCCTCTTTAACAATAAACTGGTCATGAAATTGCACTCGGCTGGTTTGGAGGAGGAGGAAACAGGTAGAGGTGTGTGTGGTGTTGCATTCACTGACCAGGACATTGCAAATGAGGGTAGATAACGTACCTTTAAAGGAACAGTTCACCCCAAAAATGAAACTTCAGTCATCATCTCCTCCCTCCATGCTGATGAAAGTCAGGGGAAGTCTCGTTTCTGGAGCTTCACAGTAAAACAGAGTTTTAGTAGCTGGAGACTTGATATCAGTGTTTTTTTGTGTGTATTCCAGCTCACATGATTAGAAAAGAGACTTTAACAGCAGTTCATTCTCACATGTGGAAAACAACAGACGGGAGAGAATCTGTCACGATTTAAGAGCTGCAAAAAATCTACAGAAATCTGATATGAAATGAACATCAGGAAAAAGACTCCACTTCACCTGCAATTAAGTTTAATGACAACAGCGTTTCGGTACTTAGACCTTCATCAGGTTATCGTACAGGACAATGGGGGGAGGCTGTCTTAAGTAGGGTTGTGGACAGAAAGACGTCCCTCAAAACCCCATCAGACACACCTGGACCAACAAATGTACACCACTGAATGAAAACCACCATAACAGGAGAAGTTCATATATCAATCAATGTGCATATGTACACAATATAAATAGCATAACAGTATAAATGTGATACAAAGGTATGAAATTAACAAAAAAAAAAGAAAATTCAGTCAATATCTGCTTATTTACACCCTCGACGAGCTGTCAAGCCTGTGCACCCGGACGAGGGCTGTCAGGATATCAGATTATCGTGTCCAAAAGAATTCATGATAATGATTTTATCGCGATATCTATATACATATTATCAGTCGAATTAATCTTTAACTTTGTTGTGTTTTAACTCTTTTTTTGTGAGCTGAGTTAAAGTCAAAATGCAAATGTAGAGAGGAGAGATGTTATTAAATACATTCATGGTAGCAGACACCAAGGACATTACATTAAAACCCGGACACAGATGTGGAGACAGAGTTCATTGGCTCGACTTCCTGCGATTAAAATACCCGGATCTTCCGTGTTGAGCATGCTCACTAGAGACTTACGCCAACTGAGCTGGCTAACTTCCGGTTTAGCGCCCGGCTAACCTGAATGGAGATGATTTAATTTAACCGTTCGGCTCTTCTACACTGCGAAGTGAAAGTATAGAGGGGCAGAAAATGGAGATACTCCAGTAAAGTACCTCAGAATTGTACTTCAGTAAATGTACTTAGTTACATTCCATCACTGGTCACATGAAACCTAAGATCCATATTTTAATATCAGGATCATGTCAGGAGATGAATTATAAACATACAGAGGGCAAACTCATCGTCCTTTTTGGGTGAACTGTTCCTTTAAATTACTGATAAAATGTTAATTTCACATTAAATTATTTGTCGCTTCTTCTTCCTGTACGAGTCTGTTGTTTTCCACATGTGAAGACGAGCTGCTGATGAAATGAAACATGTTCTGTTATCACGTGAGCTGGAATACAATTTGATCTCCAGCTGCCGTCGACACCTTCGAATCAATAGTCTTTCAACGGAGAAGAAGAAGAAGAGCACTTGAACAAAAAAAAAAAAAAATCTGGATTGTAGAGAATTCAAGCCTTTATCGGTCGCCTGGATCAAGAGAAGAGAAATCATTTCAAGACAAGTGGGCAATCGAACAATAAACGGCGCATTGACGCGACAACAGCCTCGCACTGAACTGGAGGATTAAAACCAGATGCACCTGTCGTGTACGTCTCGACCCGGCTTCTATACAGCTCCTGTACGTCTACCTGACGTACTCGGGCATTGAAGAAACAATAAACTGGAGCCGTCAAGGCTGCGGCGCAAAGAGTGGGAGGGGAAAACAGAGGACAGAACAGAGGACAAAACAGTCATCCCTCGCGCTTTCTTGCTATCCTCGCTGCTTTTCACACCCTTTTGTGCAGCAGAGCAGCGGCAGCAGCAGCGGCAGCAGCAGCAGCAGCTCCGGCCCGTCTGCTCGCCTTTATCTGCCTCCTTATGTTCCTCTGCTGCTGCTCACAGGGAGGAATGCCTGTGTGTGGTATAGTGCGTCTGCATGCGTGAGGGTAATTATAGTTTTCAGAGCCAACGCCTCCCCCTTCCTCCTCCTCCTCCTCCTCCTCCTCCTCTCTCCAGCTCCACCTCCACCCCCATCACACACACTCAGAGGCCACAACACGAGCTCGTTCTCAAGGTTGGCCTGAACTAACAAGGCCCTGTAAGTGACATCGAACGATTCAGTCACGTCAGCTCTCGTTGTTCCTGAAGCCGCGTGTAAAACAGTGAATTTAAAAGCAGTTGTTATAATTGGGGAAACATATTCTGTGATGTGTAACCTGTTGGTTCCTGATTCAGCCTGTTCAGACTGAAATAGGAGTGAGAAGAGCAGCATATGGTGCGAGAGAGTGGAGAGATGTGAGCGCAACATCTGGGGCATAAAGTCTGCCGGCGATCTCAGTTTAAGGTGCTGCTGAACAGGTTCGACGCCACTGAGGTGATGTGCAGCAGAGGGGGGATGCAGATTGGGAAGGTGAAAATAGAGGAAGGTGAGAGGCAGACGGCAACGGGAGGGTCGTGGTTGTTAGGGGAGTAATCGGCTACATGTGGATGGGATGAGTACAGTTTTGGTCTGATTCTCATCTGTGTCACTGAACCTCTCTTTGAGAACGTCTCTGTGTTGAAAGGATCATCGTGCAGTCAGACTGAACCGATGTTGTTCTGCGTGTTCTGCAAAACAAAGATATGATATCAGTTTTAACTTCAACACTGTGTCTGGTGAGGAGTCAGGAAAACATCGTGTTCGGGCTTCTGTCGCGACAAACACGGCTGGAAAACATCCCAACGTCAGCGATGTCACGCTTACAAATGTTGAAACGCAGTTCTGAACAGTGGTCTCTGGCCTGGCAGATCACACTCTCTCCTCCGTCTCCTCATATACATGTAATCTGAACATGACATCATATTTGTGGTTTGCAGAATTGCAAAAAAATACCAACAACTAACCGACCAAGTCCCTGGTTTAGATGGAATATCTTAACATTTTTGGTCGACTTGCTGAACGTTAGAAGAAAAGATTGATACCACTCTCGTGTCTGTGTCTTGTATATGAAGTCACAGCCAGAAGTCGGTTAGCTTATCTTAGCTTAGCATAAAGAATGGGAACAGTGGGAATCAGCTCATCCGGGGGAGCCGGCACATCACCCCAAGGAAAGCTACAACCTGCAATCATCATTCTTCGGTTTTTGTTTGGATTAAACAAATAAGAGTGAGTCTTTGTGCAAAGCTAAGATAACTAATCGATCGGCCAACGGCTAGAGATTTAGTTTCAAACTATTTCTGATAATCAATTCTTCGTTCCTGTAATTTTTTTTTTTAACATTTTCTGGTTTCAGCGTCTTAAATGTGAAGATTTCCTGCTTTTCTTTGTCTTTTATGACAGAATGTAAAGAGTCTTTTGGGTTTTGGACAATTTTTTTTTTACATTTTATAGATGAAATATACACAACATGCGTACCTCACAGAGCTGCTCTGAGAGGCTGCAAGAGAAGCTCATTTTGCTGGTTCGTTGATTAATTCTGAATTTGTACTGAACGGATGTCAAAGCTGCACCGATGTGACTCACGTACGCTCTGCTTGGAAACAAAAAAAGGGTTCGTTAAACCAAAGTTTAAAAAAATAAATCTACAGGTGGTTTTGGATTTATTTGTGATTTTTGTCAGAACGATTTATTTCTAGAAAACAGCTTCTCTGTTCTCTGGATCTGCAAAACGTCCTGTAAACATGTGATCGGTTCAAACATGGAGGCTGTGGAAACACGTGTTACTAATGATTTCTTAAATCCTTCCTTGAACTTTGTGTTAAAGAGGAGACAGAAATCAGAGAGTGAAATAAAACCTGAGCGCTTAAATACAAAAGTATCTGCACGACTACAATCGACCACAAGTGACAGATTTTTTTAAAGTAATTAAAGTAAAATGCTCCAACTAACCGCTGAACCCTTTGTCATGAATCCTGATTGTGAAGGACGGCGTTTAGATTTTAGACTCATAAATAACACGTTGCCATGTTGGCTGCATGAATGTGAATAAACCTGAGACATCAAACATTACGTGAGGGCCCAGATTTCCCTGAAACCTCTCAGAGGTATAAACACGTCAGTCAGTGTTAGAGGTTACGGAGAGAATAATTGTAAATCCTGGTGTGTTCTGGAGATTTTCTGTGAAAAGCAGGAATTTGCTCTGTGTTCTGTCATTAACGTGACACGTTGAGTTGCTGCAGCGCTTTGAAGTGAAAAACATGAAGAGAGTTTGAGACAAGAAGGACGTCAGTCAGAGAGTTTGGAGCTGTGGTTTTTAATAGATACAGGTTCCTTTACATACAAGGTAGATAATATATATATAGGTATAACACCTTCTGCTGACTGAAATACGTCAACAACATTTAGATTAGATAGACAGATATATGAAGAAGGTGACGACTCCTGCGAGGACTGAAACTTGCAGCGCTGCAAGCGAGGATCTGAATAAGTCGCTGGAAATTTTTGTTTTCAACGCAGGAATTTTCTGCAGAGACGAAGAACTTTGGAAGAACTGGATGTATTTCTACATCAGGAACCTGGGTCTGAATTTAAACAACCAAATGTAACTTCTCAGAGAAAGAGAGTTGATTGTTGAGTCGACTGAGACCCGAGCAAACAACCCAAGTTGTCAGAATTTGAACAATATTTCTCCAGGAAGTTGTTTCTTGTCGCTTTAAATTCAGACCCTGGTCCCTGTGGTAGAAACACGTCGTCCCCGCGGGAAACTCCTGCGATGTAAACGTGGCTCTTCGTGGTCCTCAGACGATGAATCCTACTAATTTAGTTGACGTCTGTGTTTTCTAGTGAAAGTATAAAAGGCTTCAGAGGTTTGGATCAGTTACAGGATAAAGAAGATGATGCTGCCGATCGATTTGTGTGAATTAATCACCTCACACCTGTCCAACATGTACAAGTACATTACAACATGTTAAAGGTGCAAAATGTCATAATTTTAGTTGTAAACATTCAAAAATTAACTAAAATAATCAACAAAATGTGGAGAAACACATAATATATATTTTGTTGCTAACCAGCTAGCCGTGGCCCTTTAGTTTTTGGTGTGTCACGACCCCGGCCACCCCAATTGGGGGATAATGCCGTAAACTGAGCGGGGTAATCCTGTCACCACCGAGCTATCGATCCTAAACCTTTTTGCTGAAACCACGAGCTGATGAGGTGAAGTTCCTGCGACGCTGGAAGCAGCATGACGTGGACAAACCTGAGGAGCGAAGTGCAATTAAAGGAGAAAATGATCGAAGGCAGGAAACTCAGAGCGAATGACCAGAGGAGCAACAATCCTGAATTTAGAGTAATTAATTGATCTGTTGACTGGCGAATGTTCTGATAATCTATTAAAGGGTCACTGTGCGGTTCTGGAGAAGAAATCCAAACTCAGAACTTTAATATTTACAATATTAATGAGGTAATAACACAAACGCAGAAATATGTATTTAAAAATAATAAACAAGCTGTTCTCAGAGGAAAATAAGGTCCCAGAACACTGTTTGAAGCTAGAAAGGTGGCAGGGTCCGCCACATGTAAACAGTATAAATTGTGTTGTCCTTTAAGGTCAGTTTGTTTCTCTTCTCATTAACATTTCTCCAACAAACCTACAGACTGCTCCTTTAATATTTTTTTCACGCAACATGCTAAACATTGTTCCAGCTCCTCAGGTGTGAAGATTTGTGCTTTTCTCTGGTTTAATTACTTTAATTTATTTAAATGTATTCAAAGTTTTCTCTCTAAGACTCAAAACAAAAGAAAAAAAACACAATATTCATATTTTAAAAAATGACAAATCATCTTTTTAAATATACAAAATGTTTCTTTGTTGAGCAGAATGAATCCGATCTGTTGTTCAGAGTTAACTGAAGGAGCTCACAACAGATTTCCCTCATTACTCGCATCTCTTATAACAAACGATTAATCGATTGATCAGGAAAACAATTATCCGATTAACTGATAGTGAAAATAACCCTTAGTTGCGGCGCTGAACTGAACTGCATGCTGGGAATAATGGAGCGTGATTGGTGGGGGCTCAGGAGAGGCCGGGCGAGGCGGAGGAGAGGGACGTTTGCCTGGAGGCAGCGTGAGACATGACGGAGAGATGCAGCCGACGGGAGCTGGCGAGGCGGCGGGGAGGCTGGAATCTCATTTTGGAGTTCCTCATCCACATCCAGAAGTTTCAGCGGGGGAATCCATCGAGGCGAGCACGCATGGCTGCGAGCTGAATGAGTGAGGGAGATGAATGCAGTGTGTAAAAAGGCGAGAGAACTGAGGTGGAGAGGTGTGGAGTTGTTTATACACTCAAATGAGGCTGTTGGAGACCGCTTGGGTGGAAATTGGACATGATCAATTTCACCACTTAGGTGGAGGTGGAGGTGTGTGTGGCATCGCACGCTGCCGTGGGTGTTTTTATGTATATTCAAAGGCTCAATTCCAGTTCCAGTTTTTATCCTAACGCTCGTTTTCCAGTGGTTGAAATCTCCCCCTGTGGAACTGAACGACCCTTCGAGGCCCTCGTACGTCATCAGCGTTAACGTGAGCAGACACGAGCACACGACTCCAGCACGCCGACCTCAGCTGTGGTGATCTCTCTCGTTTTATCTGATGGAGATAGAAAAGCAGGGACGCTCACAATCATTCCCAAACAATCAAGTCTTCAAATAAAAGAGTGAACACTAGCGGTGCTTTACAGGACAACGTCTGCAACCTGTGCTCCCGTCCTGCCTGTAAAGCGCTGTAATACGTTGAAATGTTAAAAGTCTGCCTCTGAATAATCTTTATCCCGACAGAAATTCTTCTTCTGTCTTCAATGTGAATAATTCAGTGTGTTCGCCAAAAAGAAGTTGTTTTGCATTTTTAAACAACATGTTGACGGCTTTTTCCAGTATTTGAGTGACAAGAACAACAAAATCACAGTTTACAAATTTCATCGACAGAATATCTGCTGCAAGTAAATTAATAAAATACAATATATATAAAGTAAAAGTGAAGAATTTAAAAGGTGGTTTGTGGCGTCGGTGCTCGTTAGCTGCCTGATCTGTACTGCTCGTGTGCAACTCTCAACAGAGATGGGACAGAAGCGAGATGTGTCACTCACGTCTTCTGGATGTCGTCTGATGAGGTATACTATCTGCTGCTTCCTGTTTGTGTTTGTGACGATGAACATGACACACAAGGAAGAAATAAACAGAAAGTCAAACTCGTCTCCTGAAGTCTAAGAGTCCAACAGTTTACCTGGGATTTAAAGAACCTGCATCTACTCGCTCATTTTGGTGTAAAGGTGGTGATAGGGTCTAACTCCATGTTTTCTTCTGTCCCTCCACAGAATACCAAGGTGACTACTACGGACCAGGAAGTAACTACGACTTCTTCCCCCACGGCCCTCCGTCCTCGCAGGCTCAGTCTCCGGCCGAGTCCCCCTACATCCTGGGCTCTGGGCCCGGAGCCATGGAGGGATCCGGACACCACCCTTCAGACGACCAAAGGTTCACGGACATGATCTCCCATGCGGAGACCCCGAGTCCGGAGCCGGGCTTACCGGGCTCCCTGCAGCCTGTCCCGGGGGAGGCTTACGGGGGCGGACCCAGTCCTCCTTTCTCCTTGGCGAGTAACTCCAGCTACAGCGCTCCCATGTCCCACCAAGGCCAGGAGATGGGAGAGACCACAGCCTGGTAGAGGGACGAGTCTCAGCCTCGTTAATTCAGGAGGACTTTTTAAAATCGGACTGACTTTCACAAGAGTGGGACAGCTTTGCTGCCCAGTAGACGCTCCAAAGCATATCCCTTCCTGGATTACTGGACTTGAATTATTTTAAAACAAATGTTGAGATTCCACCCAGCAAAAACTTGCTTCTCGCCTTCCCCTCGATGTTAACGAAGGTATCTTCTAATAGGAAACACATTAGAGAGAAATGCCAAAGGGGACATCGTTAGTTCTCTTAATTTCTCACCACACTTTCCTTTTTTTCTGTTTCTTTTTTTCAAACCGTCGCTTCAAAGCAAAAATATTTGTTTTTCATTCTGTCGCTCCATTTCTAACACACTCGGTGTTAAAAAAAAAGGAGCTGGTTTTTAATTCACGCTTTAATGTTCACACACAAACACTTATGTGGCATCAGGACACGAAAGGTTCAGTCAGAAAAAAAAGAAAACGCTGCTTTAAAAAAAAAACTCTGACATTATGTCAAATCCAAGGCTGCTCCTTGGTGGAAACTGCACACACACACACAAACACCCACCCACCCACACACACACACACACACACACACACACACGCGCACACGCGCACACACACACACACCGGCGCTGATGTTCTCCAGCACACATCTTAGCTATAAGTCCCTTAATGCACAAAAAGTGTTCTTGATCATAGCTCTAAAGAAGGATGTCTATACCATTATTCAAAACACGTACACAATTATACAGACACTTGTACTCACTCAAGCACGCACACACACACACACACACACAGATCTCACACCCGTGCAGCCGGCCCTGATAGTTGTGCTCTGCAGACTGCTTCACCTGACCTTCCTTTTGTTACTGTCCCTTTTAAAAAACATGTTTTAATGGAAATGATTTTGAAAAGAACATTGAACCCATAATGGAGAATCTCCTTCAACAGCTGAGGTCTCCTTCCTCTAAAGAGAGAAAACAAAAGAGGGGGCAGACAACATCTGTGACATTACCACTGTCTGCTCTGAAGCACTCATTGCCATCTAGTGGCCTTAAAACACACAGAATTTGAAAAAAAAAAAAAAAAAAAAAGCTCAGCTCAAAGCAGCAGAGTCCGGCTCTGTGCGCACACGAACATCTTTGTGCCGCAGAGGACGTTTTTCCTTTCTGCTCTAAATAATGCTAATAGATAATTTTATGCAGTTTCAGGGCCAAGTGTCAGCAGAAGTCAGCCTCGTGAGGCTCTGCATTAAAAGACACAATATTTTAATTCGTCTGAAAGGAGACAAACCCGAGTGAGCTGATATTATTCAATGTGAAAACCTCGACCTGATTCCTCATTTCACATCCATTTCATCTTTCACGCTTTTCAGCTCCGTTTTTTTTTCGCGGCACACGACATCACATCGTCGTCCATGTTGAGTTAACTCCAAATATTTCTTTTCAGATAATTTCATTTAAACGTTGTATAAGAACCAGAGAGAATGTGTCTTATTTCTGATGTATTGAGATATTCTTGGATACAAACGTGTGTGTGTGTGTGTGTGTGTGTGTGTGTGTGAATGATTGTGGGTGTGTGCGTATGCTTGCTCGTGTGTGTGTGTGTGTGCATTGAAGGGGGGGAAATGGGCAAGGCTGTATTATTTCTATGTAAATAGCACTGGTAATAAAACCTTCTCTTACAACTTGAAGAACTGACTTTTTCCTTCAACATCGTCACCGTTTATCTTCTGTTTCCCTCCGTGTGTACTCCTGAGAAGTAACTGAGTACTTTTCTGAGGTATTTTACTACAAATTTAAACTCTATACTGCTTTATAATTACACTCTACTGCATCTTACAGGAAAATATTAATAATATCTACACACTTTACATTTATGATTCATTGTTGTAAAAAACTGCCCAGCAATAAATAAAGTAAATTTAATTAGCTCCATCTCAACTAGCTGCCTCTCTCTTTAATAAGGTACGTTTATGTGTTTTAATTATGCTTTTATAAAACATTTATGAAATCACTTGTTTTATTGACTAATTACAGACCTTTTATTTAACTTTTAGCAAAAGCTTTTGAGGTTGCCAGACTTTGGCGAGCTACAGTAACAAGCATTTTATTTTACAGATAACTATTATATATTTTAAAGTCCCCATGAGGTCAAAATCAATGTCTAAATGTTTTTATCACACGCGTCTTTTTCTATATCTCATCTGTACACTAGTATCAGGCTCAACAATGGCAAAGAAGTAGATCTATACGTTTTCTTAGAGTTTGTAATTTCCTGGAAAACGACAAAAAAATGTTTCATATTTTATGTCGAACGTATTTTCTGGTTTTCAAGTCAAGTCCATTTTTATTAATATTTGAGTGTATCTCTGCAACTACACCATCTATTTGAATAATCAAGGTATCATTATAAAGTATAGGTATATCTGTCACTGGGCCTGAGTAAATATCTGCTCGGACTCAACAGGTTAATTAATTTGATTGATTGAACGTAAGTGCTAACTGCTGCTAACCAGCAGCACCTCCGGACCAGGGCCACAGGGTCTGAGAACCATGGAGGCCAGCTACAGCACTGAGGTATTACAGATATGACAGATACGTTTAGCTTTGTTGCTACAGCTACCGCTAAATGCTGCTGAGTGTAGCTGCTGTTAGATAGGTAGCTCAGCTAGCGGCCCTAGTTGCTGACTCCATCACAGTGTTCAAGAAGCCAAACCTGACGAGAGAACCACCTCCGTCTTCTCTGAGGCTGTTGTCCCGTCCATGCAGAGTTAGCAGAATGCTAGCTAGGGGGTGTGCAATGCAAATGTTGCTCTATCTGCTGCTGTAGATGCTAATCAATATCTGCGACAATCCCTCCCTACAGCAGCCGTCTGTTCTTACAGGACACACTGAACCATGCTGAAGAAATTAGTGATGACTGAGAACTTTAAATCTGCAGGAATTTATGTTTATTTTCTTTTTTTGGCCACTTGGGGGCATAAAAGTTTAAAATATGACACCTCTACACTTCTAGCAGACACAGAGCAACATACGTATTCATTACGAGCAGCTCCTGAGCTACATGTGTGTCTCTTTAGCTGCTAAATATTTCATTACATCCACATGCTAGCAGCTAGCTACGTGTGTGTGTGCTGTTTGGTCGCCTAAAATGTGTTTATCAGATCTTTTATACCAAAAAAACCACACAATCGCCTGCTGCTGGAAAAGAGACTGATGCGAGCGTGAGAGTGAACCAAAACATTAAAGTTGAACCCAGAAACCAAAACAATGAGCTAAAAGAGCTCAAAGACTCAGAGAGCAGCTTTAAGTCAAACTCAAATCTGTCTGTGTTACTTTAAAACCTCGTTTCCCTGTAAGGCTGCTAACAGACGGGCTTCTTCTGAGGCCCTCTAACCAGAAATTCCCTCCGTGTGTGACACTGACTTCAGACCGGCGCCTCCGGGCAGCCCCGTCCCTCTCAGGGTCCCTCTGACCCCCCACAACCTCCTCATCCCCTTATCCTCCTCCTCATCCCCTCCTCTGGTTCCACGTCCCCTCCTCTCGCTGTGGGGCCAGGTGGGCCGACGGTGGCCCAGGTCTGCAGTAATTTTCCCCCTGACTGGTTTTAATGTAAAGGGTAATGTGAGAGGAGACAGCCAGACACTATGTGTGTGTGTATATATCCACACACACACACACACACACACACACTGAGGCAGATGTGGTCCTCAGCATCTAGCAGTCCATTACCGAGAAGCTCTACATCCTCTTTATTTATTTCTTCTTTGCTCCCTCTGTTTACTCTCTGGAGTATTTTCCTCAACTCTGGTTTTTATTACTCCATCTCAGCTACGTTTCTCCAGCAGAGCGACACACACACACACACACACAAACACACACAAACACACAAACACACACACACACGCGTGGAAACTTGCGCTCGGACTTGAGCACCAGTAAACCTCCACCAAACACCCTCAGTAACCTTCACCTTCCTTTCACCCAGTAGCATCTGGTTATCACTCTCTCACACACGCATAAAGGTGCACACTCACACTTGTGCAGCCTCTGTATCGTGCACACACAAACACCCACACACATGCATGCACACACACACACACACACAAGCACGCACGCACCCACACACACACAACAATCCCATTAACATCAGTACTTTTGTAATGGATGTGTTTGCGGTGCTGCTGTGGGAGAGAGGAGAGACCTGGAGTAGCTGTTATAAATCACTCGCTTGTTCCCCCTCCCCCCTAACACACACACACACACACACACACACACACACAAACACACACACACACACAGGACCTCTATTGGCATCACTACATGGGGCTCCCATTCACTAACTCTGCAATCACACACACATCCATACGTGCAGAGCCGTTTTCTCCCCCCTCCCACTCTCTTTACCGCCTGGGGTGGGGAAATCCTATTACCCTATGAAGAGGAGGAACACATCATTAATTACACTCACATACTCCTTTACACACACACACACACACAAACATGTCTATGTGCCAGGCTCAATTGCAACACACACACACACTCACTCAGGCTACATCACAGCTCCTTCGTTCTCACACGGAAAAACTCTTATTTTCAGCTGCATCATGCTGCAATATTTTTGTTTATTTCTCTGTCAGCTGCACCTTGACAGGTGACATTAGAGCTGAGCTGGTTTATCAGATGGCACACACACACACACACACACACACCCCTGCTTCAGCGAGGAATATGTCAGAGTGTGAGAGAGCAAAGTTACGATCGTCGAGAGAGATTTCAGGCAACATGGACGGGCAGATCAGGGACTGTCAGAGTGTCACCCTCAGATTTATCCCAGAGCCTCGACAGCCTTTTCAAGGTTTACTAGATAGATGGATGCTATAAAGTGATACATGCACACTATAAAATGAACAGAGGAGGAGTAAGCCATGCATAGCCGGGCTGTCAGAGCGACTGTTTATGCACCCAGGTGGGCACCCTTTGGACGCATTAAGTCACGGCTGTGCAAAGCGAAAATAGAGCGAGCGGCTTCACGTCAGCGTTACAGGTTTATGGTGATCCAGAACAATGAGGTGCATCATTTTACACATGCGGAAATTTGATGTGATCTTTCATTTTGGTCTTTAGGTGAAACAAAGTAAACAAATGCAATCAAAAAGCTGAAACGGCCACAAAATAATGAGTAAATGTCAAAAACAGACCAAAGCGATGACCTTTCCACGTTTACATGTGTACAAGCTGCACCGTGCAGAGAATAAATTAAACGTACGTAAGCAAAATACATAATAACACACATGCAACCACTTATATACAGTAGATGTATAGATGCCTATGAGAACACATGTTGTTACGATGTATTAAATCATCATAACAACTGCATAAAAAGTGATTTGTCATGATTACAGAGGGATGTGATGTCTTTCTTTAAAGTTTTCCTTTAATCTGCGACATTCTTGTTCCACAGGAAATGCACAAAATAGAGAAATCCATGAACTAGTTGCTTACAGAGTCATAAAACCTGGATACAAGTCAGCATTTTTACAGTCCCGTTTCTTCTCGTCTCGAGGTCAGCGGCTTTTTGGTTCCACATTTTGTTCTGTGTCATAAAACAGGTCAGTTAAAACCTCACGCTGGAATTAAAAAGCTTGTTTTTTTAAAAATGGCGGTTGCTAACGAGTGTCTAAATGAGACTACAGAGGTCGTCTGGGACATTAAACGTCCTCACAGCGAACACGGAGACTCATCTACTCACTAGTCCGTCTTTACAGGCCACTTTAGTTACACACTGTTCTGACTCTGACTTTACAACTTGTACATTGATCAGTTTATAGAAAACCTGGATAGTAACTGTAGTAAGACGCTCAGTGGAGGTGACGTTTAAGTCATGTGACCGTGATGTCGTCTGTTTGTAGCCTAGCATTAGCTTTTGCTAACTTTGTCACATGTCGTGTTTGTGGGTTCCTTATTACCCATTTTTTATTTTGTGAGCTTCGTCCTCGTGTGTCACGTTGTGTTACTTCCTCTGTGATCGTCCTGATTGTTTTCAGCTGTCTCTGATTCTCCTCCTCAGTATCTGCTCTGTGTGGTTTCCTCTCCTCTGATGTTTTCTCTGCTCACCTGTGTTCAATTAGTCGTCCCTCCCTGTGTATTTAAGACTTCCCCCTCTGTCTTTGTTAGTTTGTCTGTTCTGTTTCCCCACGACGGTCCTGCCCACTGCTTCTTTGGTTTGTACTTGATTTAGTTCTTGTGTTTTTTGTTTCTGGCCTTTTATTCTTTCCAGCCTGCTGCCTCCTGAGTTTCTTGCATTTGGGTTCACCTTCTCTGTCGTCCCTGCAGCACTCTGTCATGCACATTTGCAGCATATTGTCTCTTTATTATTAGTCATTATAAAGCAGCTATCAATGCATGAACATATTCTACAACTACTACACCATTAAAGGGGCATTATGTAGTTTTAGGAGAAGACATTCAAACTCTGAATTTTAATATTTACAATATTAATGAGGTAATAATACAAACTGTTTCCATCAGTGAATAAACAAGAAAATAAGGTGCCAGAACACTGTTTGAAGCTAGAAAGGTGGCAGGGTCCGCCACATAAAAAACAAAGTCAAACAGTATAAATTGTGTTGTTCTTTAAGGTGCACCTTTAAAGTAGAAGTAGGAAATAAAAAATAAGGCGAAAACATACTGATACGTGATTTTTGGGGCGGATGCAGACGTCAAAGTAAAAAAATGACACTTGTGTGATAGATGTGTAACAGCAGCACGATGTTTTACAGCTTAACAATAAAACTTGACGACATCAGTGCACTAAAACATTAAACTGCACTGGAAATTAAAATATTATAAATCACCTCGAGCATCTTTTTCTGCATTATAATCTCTAAAAATTATGTTTTCATACCAGCGCATATCGGCTTAAAGGGGCAAAATGTAGTTTTAGAGAAGAAATCCGAACTCTATAATATTACTGAGGTAATAATACAAACTGTTTTAAACAAGCTGCTCTCAGAGGAACATAAGGTCCCAGAACACTGTTTGAAGCTAGAAAGGTGGCAGGGTCCGCCACGTATAAACAAAGTAAAACAGTATAAAGTGTGTTGTCGTTTTAAGGTCAGTTTGTTTATTCAGTCACAAAAACAAAACGCTTGTTTATTTAGTTTGTTTAGGCAGAAAAAGAAAAATCAGCCAATGAAGATCTTTCTCTTCTCATTAACATTTCTTCAAAACTACAGACTGCTCCTTTAAAACTAAGAGTTTTCCCTCAATAATCTCCTAATTACTCCAGAAACCAGAAGGCGATCGGGGCACTACACATTTAAGAAAATGTGTCGAAAGAAGAAGAAAATATTAAAAATGAAACAACGGTACATTAAAGTAGTGGATATTAAAACACCTGCCTTCTTTTGGTTTGGATGCTTCTGCACACTGGAAATATTAAAACACCTGTTTTATTTTAGTGGTTGAATCATTAACATGTTTCAGCCACTAGGTGGTCATCAGGGCTCCAGCCAATCAGAGGCAATCACACGACCCAGGTAACAACACAACAGGTGAACGTAAATAGAAAATAATGAAACAATGACATCACACGAGAAGAAATGACGCAACCACAACCTCCTGATGTTCTCGATGTGTTTGCACATGAAAAACACTTCGTGATACACAAGTAAACAACTTGTAAATGAGAATATCATGATGGAAATATATAAAAAGGTTAAATGTCTGGTGATGAAACTAAAGAGATCACGTCGAAGTTGATACCAGATGTAAAGATGTGATGTCAAAGTCAGAATGAATTCCAATTAAACTCTTCATTAATCATCTTTCACCTCTTTCCTTCACCCTCAGACTCAAGCTGGGAGCCTGAAACCAGAGAAAGTGACAGTTTTTTGTCTGAAATGAGACAAAAGAGAGGGAATCAGCACCGAGCCTCCCGCTTCCACACAGCCACAGCGCCACCAAGTGGATTCAAACCCGCCACTGCAAACAGAACCGAGGGCCAACATCTGCATTCAGCCGGCACTGAAGAGATCCAAGTCACAATTCAGGTGTGTGTTTGAAGAGCCTTTTCATCCGGTGACGGCAAATAACTTATTAAGAGCTCCAAGGCCGGAGGACGAGAAAGAGAAATGAATTAAAACATTAAAATAAAAAAAGAAGCTCACGAGCGTCACGTGGATGGATGATTTGAAAGACGACCTCCAGAGAATAATTCTGTAATTTGCAGCCTGGGATCTGTTTTTTCTTTTCAGATGTGTGTTTGTCAGAGAGCAGAGAGACGTTTGATCTTCATAACTCAATATGGAAATAAACATGTAGTAATTTCACCTTTTGGTTTCTTTAAAATACATGTCAGCATGTCGGCAGAGCTGATGGACAGGTGGGATTTTATTTAACGGACTGTCATGAGCCTCGTCTTCACTATCAGGCGCTGACGTCTTTACAGAAGGAAGAGGCGACATGAAACCAGTTACAGTCTCAGATGTGAAGATAAAGAATAATCTGTCAGTGTGATGTATGAACACACAATGAGCCTTTACAGGATTATTGATCAGGAATGTGATTATTGTCTTCTGTCGTCACAAACACACCTGGTACATTTCCTGATAGTGGATAAAAAGATCCAGAGGCTTCAGGCTTACAAATGTCGCCTTGACCAGTGACGCCACCATCTCCTCCTCCTGACATGAGTCAGCTCATACACATGTAATACTCTGGTAAAAGTAGAAGTACTGATTCAACTTCTTTACTCCAGTAAAAGTAATAGAGTACAGGCTCTAAATGTACTCAGAGTATCAGAGTAAAAAGTCTCCCTCTGAAGGACATTTGTGGTCAAAGCTAACTGAAGCTCACGTCATATTAATATAATTCAAAGACTATTAAAGTTAAAGGTAGAATCAGCAGGATTTGTCCCAGCTGCTCCTGAACGCACCACAAAGATAGTTGATAGTTGAGTCTCATTCCCAGGACGTCAAATAGCCACATGTTGGGTTGGTAAAGCGTCCCGAGCAGCAACAAAGAGAGAAAATAAGAAACTCTCTGCAGATACGAGACACTAACACGCCTTTTCTCCCCATTCCAGCCTCCCTCTCTGCCTGTTTATCTTTTATTTAATTGTGTGTGTATTTGTCCCACTCTTTTTCCCGTACTTGTTGCATCTTGAGCTGTTGTAACAAGTGAATTTCCCTGTTGTGGGATAAATAAAGCCAATCTAATCTAATGTAATCTAATGTAATCTAATCTTTTACGTCTTTGTTTCGTCTCGCTGCGTCTGCCGTGCGTGATGTGCTCTGATAGGTTGAGATCAGTCTTGTGATGTTGGGAAGGCGGCGTGCGATGACGCCAAATAACAATAATCCATAATTCACCTCAAATGCATCAAACTAAAGTAACGAGGCTGTTTTGAAGCTGTGAGGAGGAGAAAGTTCAGATGTTTGAGAGGGAAAGTCACAGAGATACTCAAGTAAAGTTCAGATACCTGAAACATGTACTGAAGTACAGTAACGAAGTATTTGTACTTTGTTGCTTCACACCTCTGATCTGTAGCAATGTTGAAATATTGGTACGATGGACTGATGGCATATTAATCTTATGTACAAACACACAATGAGCTCTTAAAGGAATAGTTTTATCACTTCCCCGTAGAGAGTCGAGCAGATTGGCAGCTGTGGCGTCAGTGTGAGGCTGTCAGTTCGATTAGTTTATCATGAAGTCATGTTAATCAGTGAGCTGTAGAGGTGCTGTCAGGTGAACTATCCCTTTAATACCATGTGGACGGTTGGTGCAGTATGCAGATAATAATCTGTGAGGAACAGCCGAGCAAAAGTGTTAATCTTTGTGTGCATATTTGTGGTTGTTGCTTCCCCTTTTTCTTCCTGAACTGTGACTTCCTCCTTGTTTAAAAAACTGGTTCAAGAGAGTTCATACGTGATAAACTCATGAAATACTCGAGTATGAGGTGTTTTCATCAAGTTCACAGCGTCAACTGATGAACACGGCTCTGCCTCTGCCATCTCACCTCCTGAAAACATTAACCTCTGGTTTTTAGAACCGCACACGTTGTTAAAAACTCGTCGTTAAATGAGGAATACAGGAACTTGTCAATATTTGCAGGAGAACAGTACTAAATGTGATATTGTTCAGCGCCCGGGCCTGTTCATTGTGCTACTCAGCTGCAGAGATCCCACATTATATGACTCTGAGGTGGCAGCCTTGATTGTGCAACTGCAGCTGGAGATGAAGCATGAACACATACTTCTCACCTCACTTTGAACTATGTGAGCTCGTTTTCTGTGCAGGAGTTTAAAGACTGAGGCACCTTTTGATGTGGCCTCTCTTTACAGGAAACAACGGTCAGCGTTCAAGAACGTGACAAGTGCTGCACATTCTTTGACAACCCATGGCAAAACTGTTGTGGCCCAGTTCTGGTTTGTTCGGCTCGATCTGGGCTGACACGTGGCCGGTGCGTACGGCTCGTGGCTCAGATCAGGCAAACAGGAGTGGGCGACCCGAGTGTCATCACTCCACGCAGTGTGTGGGCGGCATGAACGTGTCTGGTACACTTTCATCTATCTGGGAGACTAAAAATACTCTGTCTCATCACACCAAAGGTTGCTTTTCTACCACTTCCTGTAAATTAAGTTTTCAGTGTGAGCAGTGAAGATTTGCATGATTTACAAATGATCCTGTCAAAACAAAAAGCTTTGGTTTGTTCACGAGAGAGTTTTCTCACAGGAGCAGATGTTGACTATGTTCATTTCTGCAAAACACGAATATGTTGCAACTCAGTTGTGTCAAAACTTAACATTCATGTTGCAAGTTCACGTTCTAATTTTAATGTTATGTTGTGTAACGCTGTGTTTGTGTGTCAGTCAGAACCAAACAGAAGATGTTTGCTGAGTGTTTTGTGGGCCGGTCGGCTCTGGGGACAGCCTTCCATTCCGAAACACCGCTGTTCCGACTTTCAACTTCAAATAATTTCCCGTTAGGGTAAGGGTTTCCCCAGTAGCCTTTTCAGAATAGCAGGATCTTTAGAAAAAATGGGAAACCACGGCATTACGAAGAATGGAAGTCTATTTTCGGAACAGCGGGGTTTCGGAAAGGCGGGGTGTAACCGTTGGCTCTGGAGGAGGGTCGGGTGCAGAGTCGGACCTTCTGAAGGAATAAACATCAGGAGATTCTGCACCGATCCGAGAGCTCAGAGATTACTTTGTAACTTGTGGGATTAAAAAGTGGATTTATCTTCACTCCTGTTTATCAGCCTGACTGCAGCAGTGATCCGGAGGTGACCTCCATTGTCGGGTGTTTCTGTTCTGTAATGTTGACTGCTGACTGGAGCCGGAGGGGAAATGGACTTTACTTCATGAACGTAACGTCACAGAGAGGAGAGGCAGAACCAGAACCACAGTTCAGTCAGAGGCTGAACTCCTGAGGAAAATCTGTCTACATGACTCAAATGTTCACAGACAGGGGAAAGTTTCAATTTAAATGTGTTATGTTTCGTCTCATTCGCCGACTTCCTGCCCTTCTCTGACTCTCATCTTGAAGTTTTAGCAACAGGCGACCGAATGAAACGCACCGTTACGTTGGATAAAGTTAAAATTTAACTTCAGCGGTAAACGGCTCCGGATCCGAGCCAAATCTGAGTGTTTATTCCTCCGGAAGTGGCCGGCTCTGAGCAGCCGATCGGTGGATCTGCCCGTCCCTCCCAACACAACACTTGGCAAACATCTTTTGTTTTGTTCTGATAGAGGCAGAAAATCTAAATGAACACCTTGGCAAGGTGAACGGCAGACCTTGTTGACAAAGCTTCATTAGTAAATGTGTCCCTGCGGCCCAAAAATTTTTGTTCTGGCAGGAAGTTCAACCAAGAGTTCAATGCGAGGTCATCTTAGTCTCAGTTAAAAGTGAAACTGTGGCTCGATGCAAAACTGGTAATGGTTTTATATTTGCACATAACCAAAGTAGCTGAATCAGAACATGAAGAAATCTGGTTTATGTTACTCTGGAAAGACAAACAGAGACAGAAGTCCAACTCAGCATATTTCATGAGCTCTTTGCAGTGAACGTTAACATTACTCCGGTGCTCATGAGCTGTGAAACTCGGATAGAAACTTGACACTTGTGAGACACGTGGTTAGTGAGAGGCCACTGAGAGCTATTTAAGGCTTTTGACATGACTCACCTTCTTCACCAATCATCTGCACAAAAACCACAGCAGCTTGACTTTAGTCTTGCATCTCACAAGTCATCATTTCTAACGGATCTGTGCATGTTTAAAATATTGTATTACAACACGTCAATCGAGGCCTCATCGCTCACTATCAGGACATCAGAGACAAAAAACAACCCAAACTACTGTAGGCGCAGACATGAATGAAATAGACATTTGATCGCTTTATATAAACAGCCGGTGTTGAAGTGAAGAGCGACGTAGAGAGGAAGACAGGAAATGCAGGCCTAAACACCCAGACCTCAGCTGTGTACAGTATTATGACATCAAACAAACAGGAAGATGGAAAGTTCATTTTAATGTGTTGAACACAGAGCTCCACTGTGAGAGCGCAAAGCCTTTCCTGGAAATGGAGAAAAAAAAGTAGAGATGTTTCTCATAAATGTTGCCGAGTTGAACGAGGCAAGAAAAGAAGTTGTGTTTTTAGATCTCACTTCACGAGCAGACTGCACTGACGGCAACCCCGAGCAGCATAACTTGGAGGTAATGTGAGAGATGTCAAGTTAAATGTCAACTCAGCAAGTGTCGAGTGCCTTTGAAGCAGCGAGAGTCCAGTAACAAGAACGCTTGTTGTAATAAAAGCTAGGATTTATTTGGACCGAACCAGAGGTGACTGTGGAGACAAACCAACACTGTTCTGCTGACTCTGATTCAGTTTGTGTCCAGTTTGAATGAAGTGTGTTTGACGATGAGTTAACGAGGCAATTTAAGCTCGTCTTAGTTCAGTCAGAGAGAGAAACTTGAGTTCAGACGGTGGACGGTTGTATTTTTCGGTATTTCCTGTAGGTGTTTACTTTCCGGACTAACTTAAGTAGACGTGAAAAAACAATGGCGGCGCCCTGATGGCTCACCTGGTGCAGCGGGCGCTTTGAATCCAGCCGGTGGTCCTTCGCTGCACATCCTTTCGCCTGTCACTGTCAAACTGTCCTATCAAACAAAGGAAAAGGATAATCTTAAAAGAAAACACACACACACAAAATCACAAACAGTTTGACACTATCATTAATATACGAGAAGCGTTTTCGCACATTTTGAGCTTCACGCCAGGCCACAGTGTGAAGCTTTCACAGGAAACAGGCGTCTCCTCTCACCGAGAGGCGAGAGTTTATGACTGTGAATTAATCATTTTTAAAATGTTTGTCAGGTCCAGAACCATTTGTTTTGTTTATCAGTGTGTAAGAGATCTGACAGCTGGTTCCAGCTTCTAACAAGGTTCGTCAGCCAATCGTATTACACCGTTGTCTCGTGGTTTCTGTGTTTCGTCAGCATCAACAGTCTGCTAGTTTTCAGTTTGTGGAGGGAAGAAATGTGCACATGGCTGATTTCTACAGCGTACTGTACTGCCATAATGTTAGCTACAGTAGCTAGTGTTAGCGCCGTTAATGTTAGCTAGCTAGCATTAGTAATGTTAACGTTTTCTAGCTAGCATCAGTGCAACATATGGACGTTTTTCCATCAGCACTTTTGGCCGTGCCGAGTCAAACGTCCCCTCCTTCATAATAAAAGCTTTTAAATGACTTAGTAACAGGGAACTGAACTGAATTAGCTGATCCACTTTGTTAGCGGTGATTCTTCGATAGTACTGCGGGGGATCGAGACAAGTGCGTCATTGGTTTAAGACTCACCTTCAAGCAGGTAGCCCAGTTGTGTCAAACCGAGTAGAACCAGGCCGTTCACACACATTCATACGCTGATGTGAGAGGCTGCCATGCGAGGAGCCGACCTGCTCATCAGGAGCAACTCGGGGTTCTGCATCTTCCTCAAGGATACTTCGACATGCAACCATCGACCTTCCAATTACTGGACGACCCGCTCCACCTCCTGAGCTACAGCTTCCCCACAAACTGGCACCACTTGAGGGGCCAGATGATGAACAACAGGAGCGTTTCCAGGTGCTGTATCGCAGGCAACTGGACTGCTTCACCTCTCATCCAAGAGGCTTCTTCACTTCTAACTAACTGGCGAGGAGATGGCAGGCTTTTAACGTCTGCGTGGGAGTGTCCTTACAGAGTCGTTAAGGCCACTTGTGGGTCGTTGGTCAGACCGGCCTTCATGCGGGTTGCTAAGGCGAGGTGGGCCCAGGTCTGAAAGGTTGTTAAGCTGTCCAGGGAGAGAACTCAGTACTGCATTACAGGTGGGTGATGAATAATGTCTTAGGCCACCTCCTCTGTTCAAAGACGGACGTTCCAGTTTGACATAGATGGATTTCCAGTCAAACTGGAAGAAGTGTGTGACGGGAGGGTTGTTGCTTTAAGCCCCTCGTTGTCAGTGCTCTCAGGTTGTACGCAGTCGTATCACCCCTGGTAACACCAAACAGGGTCCGGTGTGTGTGTCAGGGTTTGGTAAACTGAACAAACACCTGTCACTGCTGCAGGTGTAACGTTCTCACAGACATTCACAAACTGGAACTTCCCCTATTATTAATAATTTACTGGAACCTAATAACCACTGAGGCCCCTCCATCAGAGCTCTCCTACGTGATCTGTGACTAACGTTTGGAGGAAGCTCTGAGGTTACTGGCATTATGAACGTGATACCTCTGTGTGTAAACTAATAGCGACAGGTTGGGTTGATTTCCTCACGATTCATGGCAACCACGGGACACAAACTGGCAACAGTGTCACATTCCTGAGAATGAACATATTATATATGTATTATATAGACTTAGCATTCAACACAGTGCAGCTAACGGATCAGTCCTCAGCGTCTCAACATAATAATCATGTGTTTCTCTCTCGTAGCAACTCTTTTAATGTCTAAAAATATTTTTAGTTGCTTCTTTTTTTTTATTACCCACAACGTTGAGGACCATAAAACATGTTGCTGTAAATATTGTTCACGTCTAACCAGCAGCCATTTTCCTGTCAAAGTGTGACGTTAATTTATGGTTTTGCAGAAAGTCAAAGCAGCGACCCTTCTGTCACTGGCTCTGCTGCTGTTGTGTCCTTGCTGACAATAATAGATTCACAGTTCTGAAAAGGAAGTTGAACCGTTCTTTGTCCCATTGTTGAACATTTTCATAGTACTTCCTGTTTTCCTGTTTGTCTCCAAACAATCCCTGTCAAACTGCATAAATCACTTCTTTTTCTTCGTGCTGTCTTTCTATCTGATGTAATAACAGCTGTGTGATGTAATGTGACTTCTCTGTCGATGACCATCACAGAAAACGTTCACGTTTCACTCGTGAAACTGAGAAGGTTGCTCTGAGTGAAACTACAAATAAATAACGTTTTTTTGTGAGTCCTTTCATTTCCTTCTTGTGCACTGACTCGTGCAGCTTGTTTGTATGTGCAGTACTTCCGTCTGTCAGCCTGCAGAGAACTCTAAAGATCAAGATCAGCGAGATCAATGGCATGTTTTGTTTCACGCTGCAGTTATCAGTTATCATCCAGATTATAAAACTAAATGAGGAAACGTTTCAGCATGTTCCCTCATCATGACACGGTCAAACCTTCAGACATATTGAGAGGCTGTGTGTTCCCTGTGTTCATGTGTTTTTGCATGTGTCGTGTTCCCTGACGGAGTTAAAAGTGCAGCCTGACTTCACAAAGACCCCCGAGATGGATGATGCAGCGATTCAGATTCAGATTTTTTATTGACTCTTGATGTCGTGGTGTGAAGTACAAACATGAAACACAACAATAATACAGTCGTAAACAACCAGAACACAAGCCCAAGTTATTTATAGTGAATGAGGTTAAACATAGACGGATCATTGAGAAAGTGTTTTGGCAAATATTTCTATACCTCGATACCTTTCAAACTTAAACTCCTCTTTCGATTCTTACTTAATTGTCTACTTCACTCTAAAGGCCTGTTTCCATATTCACTCAGTCACGGCCCAATGTGCTACTTGTGCTGTGGAAACTTCGAACATTATTGCCGTTTTCACAGAATCTGGATTTTTCAATGAGGGCGAATGAGTGGTTGTGGCAGAGATCCAGACCTCCTGGAGGAATAAACACCTGGAGTCACATCAGATTCTGCTCAACAGACGCTCCACGCTGCCGTCAACATGCTGACCTTCTGACCCTCGACTGCTCATTGATGATTACTGCATCATCCCCATGAGACCAGAACCATCTTCGAAACACAACCTTCATTTATATCAGAGAACTCAAATGTTTCTATGGAGAGCTGAAGTTCTGGTGGACCTCATGAGACCTTATATCGGACAAGATTTGTACAGAAGTCTACGGGAAGACGCAAAATAAATGTTTGATCCTGTTTGAACTGTGCCAGGAATCACACATCTGATGTTTGTGGGTGTAAAAAGTTACATTTTGAAGTCTCAGTTTGTTGTAATTAAAGTAAAATCTCAGGTGGTTTTGTGTTAAACTGCTCAGTGAGCTACATCGTCTCACTCAACACCAACATGGAGCCAACTGGGCTCAGAAAAGATCGTAAAAAAGATGAACATCACAATAAATCTGCTCATATTGACAACTGCAGTTCTGGTTCTGGTTCAGTTCTGTGAGCTGCTGATATACAGGAGCAGCTCTGCAATGTTTCAGTGAGGAGACGACGTCACTAACGAGGCTGTTGGCTGTGTCGTCTTTATAATGACGTGTTTGTTCGTCTCTTTTCATTCACTACCACAGTTTTATGAAATACGATCCAACGAGATAAACTAGAAGAGGTGCCAGTTTCCTCACGACCTGTGATTGAGACTCGACGATCAAATATCCTCCTCTACAATCGTCTGCTTCAGCGTTAACAGTACAGTATAATGGGTGTTTCCTCTTGGCCTGTGGCCCGTCATTTAGTTTCTACTGCGCTCGCCAAAGTAAAAAGTTTGATGACAGCTGTTTATCACACAAACTGTTGGCACCACGTTCACACTCAAATGCTCAATTAAGTTACTAGGAAACTTCTTTACCCCGCCTCCTCTTATCTGTCTTCCCCTCCTGCTGATGTTTTCCATCTTAAGAAAATATTTTGGGTGGTATCCCGGCTCTTCTACTGAAGAGCGTTTATTTATAACGCTCTTCATGTTTAAATTGCACCATCTCCGTGGATTATCAAGAAACAGCCGGGGTTAATGATTTGGGAGTAACTCAGAAGAGTTATGGACAGATGCCCAAGCATTCCTCCTCAGTCAGAGCCAGACACAGACTGTTAAAAGTTCAAAGTATTGCATAACGTGACTTCACTTATCAAAAAAAATAAATAAAATCGATCAAATGTTCTGGCACGGCACAAAAAAATCACAACTTATTGGGAAAACATTTTTCAGTTGTGATCAGACGTCCTCATCGACTCAATCCACCGACAGCAGTGTTATGAGTCTAAAGGTCAGATCTTGTGTTGCCCAGATTTCAACCCTTTGTGTTCGTGAGTAATCCTTCGAACACGCAGACTGATATTATCAACCTGGAATCGAACACAGACCACAGCTTCACTCTGAAACTGTGGACGATGTTTCTGCACCACCTGCAGTTGGAAAAGATCACATTTTCATTGAGAGGGGTCTGGCAAACTTTTATAGACCTCAAGAGCGACGCACCGGTGGGGATTTTCCACTGGCACTTTTGGCCACGTCGACTCAAAACCGCACCCATTCGCATTTCCATCATCAGGTTTTACTGCGCCAGGTTGAGCCAAGCTGCGCCCAGGATGATCCAAAGTACCACGTCTGTTTTTTACTTTAGGTTCTCTCCAGCGTCCCTGTTCATGCTGTCAGATATCTGCTCTGTTATACTGTTTCATCCTGTTTGTTTTGAGCTGCGTCAGAAGACGTGTTGAGTTACTGCTGGTGAAAACGGAGCATTTCCTCCTGCTGCTTCAAGTAACACACTTTTATTGTGAGGATTTTATAGGCAACGTGTTTTGCTGCCCTTTGATTAATGGAGCTTCGTCAGCACTTTTTGTGTTTTGGATAGTGGTGCGGGGAGGAACAGCATGTACAGCTGCTCCTTTTTTTCATTTGGCCTATTTATGGCTTTATTAACAGGACATTAACTGAGCTACCTTTGACCACGAGACAAGCTAATCATCAGTTTAATGATCAAGCAGGTAGTCCTGATGTGCCAAGTCAAACCGAGCAGAACCAGGCCGGCAGATGTGATTAAAAAACACCACAGCTCTTTCCCCAAACTAGCCTCGTTTAAACGCTAGTAACAAAAGCCCGGCTGACCGGTCTGACGTCCTTCTAGACGTCTCCTCGCCTATTTTTTTTTCCCTTTTCTTTCGTAAATAATTAATCTTCTTCGTCTGAATACACCTTCATGCTGAGTTGATCCGAGTTTACGTACTCGTACTGTTCACGCTGCAGTCGTGAGTCACAACCTTTGCTTCAACCTCGGGTCGTAAAAATATCTTCCTTCCACAAGAATACATTTGCACACCTGGATGTGTGTGTGTGTTCCAGAGTAACTCCTGAAAACTAAAACTCCCCTCACACACACACACCCTCGCTCTCTTTTGTCACTGCAGCTCATAAAATAAATGACAGTGTAACATTAGCCTACAAATTAAAGCTAATTAACTTTGTGTTGTACTTTGTGTGGAAATAAAAAAAAGAGATGTCTCAACTTCCCCATAAAAAATATCCATTTATTATTTTCCTGAGGTTTTAAACACAATAAGAAGGTGTCACGCTTACAAATGTGGAAACTCCAGAATTTATTCTTGTTTTATAAAAAAAAAATGGTTCTGTAAAAAGTTACTCGTGTGATTAAAAACGTTGATCTGAAGCTTTTCTGTGAAGAGTTTTCTAAACTTAGCAACTAATAATCAACTCATCAATGTAAAGCAACAACTTTGGTTTAAACACCGCCAACTTCTTGTTTCAGCCCCACGATACAGATAATGGCATACTCGCTCATCCCTAATAAATATCTATATCTATATACATATATATGTATATATATGTATATGTATATATATATACATTCTAATTTAACTTTCTGTTTTCTTTTCTTTCATTTTTTGTCTCTCTGAAAACCCAAATAAAAAAAAGAGAAAGAAACTCGACTATCAAAATTATTGCAGATTAATTCTCTGTTGATCAAATAAGCGATGAATCATCTAACCAGCGCAGCGCTGCTCTCCACTCGCAGCTTGTCGTTAACCCTTACGGCAGCTGCTGGAGGCCGCTGATCGGAACAACTTCAGTTTCTCCTGCAGCTTCTCCTCGAGGCACTGAATGATGATGGGGTCCACTTTGGGGTCGAACTTATTGGCGAACCAGTGTCCATAATTAAGAAGCCAGCGCAATTCAGCTGCGCCGTAAATGCAAACACTGCGCACGTGTCCCCCCGTGCACGGTGGGTACAGGTTGTCCTCCAGGTAGTGCCACTTCACCAGCCGGGTTTTGCTCTTCAGGTCGGTGACGTCGGGCTGGGATCGGGGCACCTCCCCGGGTACGCCGTTCATTCGTACAAGCGTGGCCCAGAAGTGTTCGTCTGGGGAGTACGTGTCCTCCGACCAGGCCAGGAAGTCTTTCACCACCTCCGAATTGTCCATGAACACGATGAACTCCCGCGACAGGACAAAGTAGGCGTTGCCGATGAACATCTCGATCCCGTGCGGTGGCGGCGTCTTGACCTGCTGCGTTTTCACCGGTATTTTATTATATTCATAGCTGACGGTCGCCAGCTCGTAGTGAAAGGTGAACCTCTCCTTCTTAAAATCCGTGGGTCGGCTCGTCTCCAGCATGTTCGCTCCGTTCAGCGTCTTCAGCTCCGACACCAGCTCGATGTTGGACTTGAGGGGGAAATCCTGGCCGCAGAGGTTGATGACGTACTTCCACTTGACCTCTGACCTCAGAAGGTCAGACAGACAGTGGAGATCAGCTCTCAGTCGACTGATGCTCGCGTAGAAGACAGACTCCCGCTTGGAGGCGATGAAGACGTTGGGCAAACATCGGGCCATGCCCTCCATGGCGGAGATGAACTGAGGTGGAGACTTTTGATCGTAGTGGATGCAGTAGATGTTACTGGGAGCGTACAGCGCCTTGATGAGTCTCTCTACCATCCACGCAGATTTATGCACAACCAGTGAGTAAGCAATAGGAAAGTCTTCCTCCTCCCCTGAGACACACACGTCATCATAACCTCTGGACTGGATGAATAACGAGCAGTTTGTGGTGAGGTTAACCAGACTTTGATCTGTGTCCTCCACAGCTTCCTTCTTCCTCATGATCAGCGATTTACCCACCTCCACCGGGTCCATGTCATATATAGCCGAACAGCTAATGTTGTATTTGTGAACTGTGTGACTGTCATTGAAAGCGGCCGGTGGAGGTACAGATTCAGGGATGTAGCTGTACTTCAGGCTGACTAATAGCACGACACAAATAGTCAGCAGTGAGAGGAGCGATGGCGTGAACTTTCTTCTCAGTGTCAGTAAAGAACATCTTGTCCTCATCCTGTGGTGAGAGGGGACAGAAACCAAAACTATCACTGGATTTTCATTAACATATCCACTAAACCTGGTGACCCTGAACGCCACGTGTGTGGATTAGGTTCCAGCCTCAGTAAAGTGCAGTGTACTTCTTCTCCATTTACATGAGTTTGTACAAGCAGGATAAGAAGGAAACAATCTGGAAAGTTAAAGAGAAAATATACCGAGAGTATTTATGAACTATAAAGTTATTATCAAGTCATCTTTCTTTGGCAAGTCAGGTCCTGAGTTACAGATTTAACACGCAGTAAAATGTCTTCAAACAACGAGACCTTTGTTCTACATTCAGTTGAGTTGTGTACGTACGTTATCCCACAAATCCACAAGTTTCCTCGAGGTGACGTGTTTAATGTGGAGGACGGAGAGTGAGGAAGGAAGTCAGACGACGAGACTAAACATGACAAGACTTTAAAACTTTAAACATCCCTCATCTGTGAACTTTTGTGCCTGAACTACGTCAGACAGATTCTCTGTCTGTTTAACGGCGTGTTCACCACCAGACAAGTGAGAAAAACCCGAACAGCCAGAAGACTTTACTGTAAATTAGCCGTAAGACGGCGAGCAACAGCACGCAACGAGGGTTATGATTAATTTTTACTTCAATTCTGTGCGGTGACTCGATAAAGTTTTGAGGTGACTGAGGTGTTTGTGTCCTGTGTTGTTTGTGACAGTTGTGCTGCGGCTACACACAAGTTTCATTACCCCGCCGACTGTTTTCACAATTACTTGTTAATACATAAAGTGTCAAAAAATGTGAAAAATGCTCCCCAAAGGTCCAGTGTGACGTGTTCAACGTGCTTCTTCTGACTCTTCATTTACTGTCATGAATCCTCACATTTCAGAAGCTGGAGGCAGTGAATCCAAAATGACTGAAATGATTGATTATCGAAAATAGTTTATAATAATAGATTAAACTTTCAGCTCAACAACTGATCGACTAGAAATGTCTTCATACAGCCTGTCTGGTGTAATCCAAGTCTCCAGAAACCCTCGAGATCCCAAACTGATTTAAAAAAGCTGTTATTTACGTCACTTCAGACGGGACTCATGCTAACACTTGTAGCTCAGCAGCTACAGTGAAGAACAAGGGAGAAAATAACGTCTTTACAAATCAGTTTGGATCTCAGAGCTTCAGGGGGACGAGCTGTATGGAGACATTTAGTTTGTTTTAAATCAAGTCTCCAGCTGCTTCAGGTGTTTAGCAGAATGCTGCAACTCTGTTTTACTGTGAAGCTCCAGAAATGTTTTGTGGACGAAGAGACTTCACCTGACTTCACTAATTGTAGCTAATAAAAATAATATGAAAGAAGAAGATTACACCGTGAAACCAGGATATGTTCATGTATACATATATATATATATATATATATATATATATATATATATATATATATATATACACACATGCACATTATCTCTGCCGTCCATATTCTTATTCTGCATTCTGTTTTTGTTTTTCTTTATTTTCTATTGTATTATTTTTAATTATTGTTATTATTATTATTTTATTACATACATTTTATTTACTAATTCCTATTTACCATGTCTATAGTGGAGTCTCGAGTCTCTTCCCTCCGGAGTACTTGTACAGCCTTAGTGACGATAAACATATTGAACCTTGAATCCTCATAACAAACAACCCAAGCAGGTAGTTAGTAGTAAATGTGACGATGCATGACACTGGGTTCACGAGAGCGAGACGATATTTCAACACTATTTTTAAAAAACTTATTTAAAACCGTATTCGATCGAAAGCAAAAACAATGCAGGTCCATTCTGAACTGTTTGAACTAGTAATCGTTACTTCAGCTCCACTTTCTGACTCAGTTTGATGATCACAGGCAGTAAAAGACACCAACAACATGTCAGCAGGCTGTAAAACTTCTTCTTCTCTTCATGTGTGACCTTCTGACTGAACTCCTGTCCACACATTAAAAGTAAAAGATAAAAACTGTATAAATAACACAATAAATATGTAAAATAAGTAAAATAAATATTGTTTCTATACTTAAAGTGCAAACAGAGACTGATCAAATGTCTCATCAGAGCTGAGAGCTGGATACACCTACACTGCGTTTCCTGGTAGCAGCTGAGACGTTTGGGCCCTCAGCAGAAGTCTGTGTGGTTATTTTGAAGTAAATTAAAGCAGATTAAAAAATAAATCTTCCTCCAGACTTCTTGCTCTGGAGCTCAGTGGCTCATATTGGAGGTAAAAATAATAATAATTACAAAATAAAGAGTATAAATTGTGTTTAAAGTTTCCAGATTGTTCCCCTCTTTCATCCCGACCCTCGCATGTTGCTCTGCATGTGATATAAAGTGTTACAGACTCACACATCGCTCTATAACAAAGTAATTCTCACCTTGCTCCATATGCAGGTAGAGCAGCCTCACGCCTCGCTTCACCAAGTCACACCCTGAAAGTTATCAAAAACGAGGAGAGAAGTTCAGTTCAGACCGGCTCACCTGGTTCCGTCCTCATCTCATAATGGATCTTTTCTTTGAGCGAAAAAACTTAAACTCACCGACGTGAGGGGGAGAGAGAGGACCGCTGGACATTGATCTTCTGCGTCGTTACGTGTTTTTTACGCACGCCTGATGCGACATCCAACACCTACTCGAACCTCGCTCTCCACGAGTCGACCGAACGTGCCACATGGTTCTGGTAACACATGAAGAAAAAAGGTGAAGAAAGTGGAAGACGCTGTGAGCTGCAGGCGGAGAGCGAGAGGAGGAGGACCGCGGGCTGCAGCGCTGCGCTCTGGTGCGTAACCCGGAAAGAGGGAGGGGCTCAGGAATGGACCGACTGCACTAATTAGATCACCGCTGCAAAAATGTTGTTTTCCGTTTCATATGTCACCAGCGGGCTCATCCGTTACCTGTGGCACGCTGTGAGAGTGGATACAGGAGCGGAGCTGTGCGTAAACGACAGATATCCTGCAGCTGATGAAAGGGGAGGAATGAAAAGCTCGTGGCCGGAGTCACCTGAGCTCACTCACACAACACACACAGTTTAATGTCATTACTTTGTGTACTTGTGTGTATATATGATGTCTGCCGGCGTGTGTAGTCTTTAGTCTTTTAATGTTGTTCTCCTGCTTTGATAAAGGAGCAGTGTGCAGTTTTGGAGAAGAAATTCAAACTCATAATTTTGATATTTACAATATTAATGAGGTTAATTTCATTTAACCTCGAAAAACCATTGAGGACGTGTCCTCATCTACAGTGGTGTCGAGATACAAAACAGTTAAACAACAAGACAGCATTAAAATAAAAATGGTGAGTTTGCTCAGAATAAACGATATTATATCAGTTATCTGGACAACGATACGATTTTTGCCAATATCACAAAGTCTTCCACGATATGAGATGATATGAGATTATATGTCCATTGAACACAATCAGTTGTATCAACTCACAAAAAACAACTAAAACATGATGTGACAATTTTATTACAAAACTCTTCAGAGGAAATATTATTTTATCGATGGTTCCCGACGTTTAAATGGAAACAATCTGTTGCCTTTAATAAAAACAAAAAAAGCAGATTAAATAAATAAACAGATACTTTTACAGCAGCTGATCATTAAAAGTTAACATTTCTAACTACAGCGTGCTCCTTTAATATCTGATCCAATAATCAGTCGACCCAGAGTACACAGTACACAATCATGTCAGTATAATTTTACTTTTACTTAAGTACATTTATAGCCAGAAAATGACTTCTGATACTTGAGTTCATTTATTTTCAGAGCAGAGAAAACACAGAGGTCCAGCAGAGGACAGAGCTGGAAGACGTGGAAAACAGCTGTGAGAAGGCTGGACCTTCTCCCAGCAAGTCCTCTCAAGACACACCGCAGGAGATGAACGGGTTGAAGAAACTGGAGTTAGAGGAGATCGAGGATCTGAAACCAATTCAGCTGGACCAGCAGAAACACGAGAACTGAGGAATGTTGAGCAGAAGCTGGAGAGTCATCAGGTGGAGTGGCAGGAAGAAAAGACGTCCCTCATTCAGGCCACAGAAGGTTTCAAGAAGACCGGGCAGGATATGCAGCAGGAAGCAAAGGAGGCTTTGGAAAGATCCATCAGACATCAGGAGGAGTTGCAGACATCTCTCATTCAGGCCACAGACAGTATTGAGAAGATGCTGCAGGGAAAGGAGCAGGTGAGGAGATAGAAAGCTCCATGAGGTCCCAGCTGGAAGAGCTCATGAGCAAGAAGAAAAGGAAGAAGAAATGGTACAGCATCTTCTTCCAGTGCATATTTCCACGCTCAGTAACTGAGGACGACTAAAAACTCTCCCTGAGCTACAACTGGTTTTCCAACACAGTAATGTTGGTCGGGGGTAACTTGCATCAGCTGTGTTCTTATTCAGAATATCAATAAAAAGTAATAAACGGCATTACTGAAGATGACGCCAATGAATTTATAGGAGATGTGAGTTTTTGTTCTTTACCCACACGATGTGTCCGTCCTCTCTGCAGATCTGTGATCATGTTCGGGCAGAGCTTCAAGGTTCATGTGCGGCTGAACTTTATCACTTCATTTTATAATAAATAGTCACAAAGTGTATTTGAAATTTACCACATTAATGACCTCAAAAGTTTTTGTTTTTATTTGGAGTTTGACAGGTGGCCAATTAATACAAACTCAAACATACGTACAAATACAAACAAATATGTATTCTTTTTTTCCATAAGTGAATAAACAAGCTGCTCTCAGAGGAACATAGTGTTTGGAGATAGAAAGGTCTCAGTCATTAAAGCAAAACGGTCACAAATACTAAGATATTCTGAAATTCTTGTAGTTGTCAAACATTGTCTTAAACTCACACAAACACTCACGTATTTTAAACTCTTTTTGACTACATATTAGTTTGAATTTTATGTAAATGTGTAAACAGATTTTTTTTTAAAAATCAAATCGAGCAAAGTGCAAATGTTGGAGGTGAGCGATCCGCTGGCTCAGGTCTTACAGGGTAGATTTCCTTCTTGTTACCTGCAAAATAAAGAAGATGTGACCTCTTATTGAGAAAGAATAACACCTTGTTGAATAACACCTGTTATATTGTGATTATCCAGGTCAGGTATATCAAATGGAGTGTAAAAATTTTAAAACTTATAATAACTTAATAAAGGAGGCGTCAGAGCCGACACATGAGCTCATTATGAACACATGAGCCGGCCTCAAACAGGTCCGGCTGCTTCCAAAAGATCAACTCAAAATGAAAAAAACAAAACAATAGACGTTGCATCAACATCACGATGAAAGGACCGTTTATACAAGCTTATCCTCCAACTGTGAGTTTATGAAAATCACTTTCATGTGTAGGTGTAAACAGGGAAGTTTGGAGAAACCTCTGACTTCAATGACACTCTTAGTTTGGTGCATTTCACATGAAGTTTGGTGCAGAAAAGAAATGATGCTTTACATTTGGTTCTATGAAGCAGAACTTATTTACAGTCGTCTTCACGGATAAACACTAATGATTCCTGAAGCGTAGAAAAAAATAAAAAGCTGATGTCACATGACTTCACAACACCACCACCAAGCTTCCTACTACACTGAACACTTCACTATTAACTGATAAATGCACAAGTTGTAAAGTTTGTAACTAAAGTTTTCAGCGTGATGATGTTTAATGTCCCCGACAACCTCTGCTGTCTTTAGCCACTTGTTAGCAATCACCTTTTTTAAGACACATACATTTTACTTCAAACGTTGGGTATTTACTGACGTATTTTATGTCGTAGAAAACACGTGAAAATATCTTTAGCTTGTGTGAACCACAGACCTAATTTCAGGCTGACTTCAGGAAGTGGAAGTGCTGTGACAACTTACCTTGCTCTCCCCTTTTGGTTTTTACAGCCATGTGCAGTAGTTTTACTGAGAAGAAAGAAGTGATACTGTGGAGCCAGTTTATTATTAAGTCAGCGTTATCTACCTTCTAGTTACAGGCATGTCTACTTTGATTAAACTGAAAAGATCGAGGCGAGCATGTCATAAAAGACACACAGAGCTTATTGACACGTTCTCTGTGAAACACACGGTCACGTTTGCATTAATCTGATACATGAAAATCGGACCTGCAGGACGGCTGCATGATATTCATCCAGGTGTAAAGAGAGCTGTGCACTGTGTAACCACAATATAGAAGAAAGACTTCATTTAAAAAGTAAAAAACCCTTTTATTTATACCACAACATTTTACTGTTATTGTAAACAAACATTGTGTTTCAGTCTGTAGTTCTTCATATGAATTTCATGGATTACAGATATGTGGGTAGGAATACAAAACAGCAACAACAACAAGGAAATAACAACAAAAATACATGTACTATTACTTAAAAAAGCAGATTTCACATGACAGTTGTCTGTAGCTCTTTGTGTTGGACATGGCGTATCTCCAGGAGAGTGTCCAGTCTCAGCAGTATTTTATCTGTCACTGTTTCCGTCACGAACACCTCGTTCACCTCATGCTGACACTGTTTTGTGTTTGGAGGTTGTGTCTGCAACCACAGGACTGTAATGGTGTTTGTTTTTTGGGGGCAATTTAAAGTAAAAGATTTGCTTTTTCATCATTAGATTTTCTACAGGGATCTCTATGATAAATCACTTTGGGTCAAGGTTTAATGTTACAACCGAGAGTAACTCCCTTTCCTTTTCTCACATCCTCTCAGTCCCCCTGCAGGGACATGTGACAGGTCTCATTGTTTGTCCATATTCAGCCATTGTTACTTTATGACCAGACAAGCAAGTTTAATCTTTAATCCAACCATTTATGATCATGTTGCAATGTTCTACAGAAACTTTAAATAACTCCTTTCTTCAGTTATTTTTCTTATTCAAAGCTGTTCTATGAGACCACCTGATAGCTTTTCCCGTTCCTTATTATTCTTGAGATATTGTCCGGCTTGTAGAGATTTATAATGATCCCGGGCAGGTGAGCTGAATTCTTGAGTGAGTTGTTATTAACACACACTGTAGTTTATTTTGACTCAGTAGCTCCGACACCATCCTGCTGCCCCAAACACTCACTACAGCACCAAATGTCGATAAATCCACCGCTGAAAATAGTCCTCAACAACTGCACAATTCCTTCCTGTTTCATTAACATTTTATAAAAACTACAGAACCTAGCTAAGAAGTGACTAAACATAAAAAAATAAATAAATGTAAAAATTAAAAATGAAACTATATATTTTCAGCAGAAACCAAAGAGCTCATAAGAGCAAGATTCCAAACGCAAAGACGGCATCTATTCAGTCCAAAGAGCTCGCATGGTGCGTACGCTGAAAAATATGGATATGCAGCTATTTCTGTGAATGGATCCATTTCTTAAAGGTGCTGTTTGTCAGAAAAGTTGCTTTTTGAGTCAAACTCAAATAATGAGCTGGGAATGAGACTCAAAAATAAACTTTTCTGACAAACAGAACCTTTAAACTCCAGTAATCAGTTAGCATTTTTGCACATCTGCTTCCCTCGTCTCAAAGTCTTTTTTTTTTTTACTTTTTTTTATTTGGTTTTCAGTTAAATGTGTGAAATAAGGTGTGTTGTTACCACAGGCTACAAGATATTTACATGTTTTGTTCTAGGACATAAAATGCATTAAATGTCCCACAGTTTAATTATAAAGCTCTTACGTGTCTTAAAAAAGTGTCTGAATGAGACTACAGAGGTTGTCGGGGACATTAAACGTCATCACAGCGAACACGGAGACTCACTTTACCCACTTTAGTTACAAACTATTCTGACTCTGACTTTACAACTTGTACATTGATCAGTTTATAGAAAACCTGTATAGTAACTGTGTAGTTAGACTCTTAGTGGTGGTGACTTTTAAGTCGTGTGACCGTGATGTCGTCTGTTTGTAGCCTAGCATTAGCTTTTTACTGCTACACATTTAATTTATGCTTCAAACATCATAAAAGTGGTGTTAATCTGTGGAGATTATCTGGATGAACAAAACCTGTAAATATCATAAACATGTGTTTGACACAGAGATTATTTTCTGCAATAATCCAAAATACTATTCAATAATCCCACAGAGGGAACCAGGGCGATGCTAACTTCCGGGTTAGCATCAAATACGTCATCGCCACGCCACCAATAACATGGTAGCACTTTACGGTAAACATAATGTTTATTATTGTAATAATATATAAATCACTCGTCTCTGAACAAACATGTAATACAAACAAATTTAAAAAAAAAATATGTCACGTTCGCTGCGTCACCTCTGCTTCACCTTTCATGATCCGTGACGTTTTCACGTGACGTGATAGTGACGTCGGGATTTCCGCTCCGCCATGTTGGTCTCGTTACATCAGGAGGAAGCAGCTAACGAAGCAGTTTGTGGAAGATGCTCATCATGTTGGAGACTCTCTGACGCTTTTATTTGGAAAGTACGTGACTTTAACATCTTTACTGGACATTAACTGTGGACGTGTGTTAACGCGGAGGGACGTTACCCTGGTGACCGGCTGTTTAAGTCAGTCTGGGTGTGACGGCTAATGTAGCTAATGCTAGCCAATGCTAGCGGTGTCCTCTGGGGGCGACTGCTAAAAATGTAGCTAATGCTAACGGACGAAACTGAAAACTTGTCTCCACATGTCGTCAGTCTTTATTATTGTGAAAGAGAAAGCACGAGCGAACCTAAAGCTTATCTTTGACTGTACGTTGGCTTGTTTTTTTTAACGGGATGTTAGCTAGTTAGCTGTCAAGAAGAGGCTAGCAAGAAGCTAAACAAGCAGATAGACGTTAGGCGTTGGTTTGCCTTCAACGGCTAATTCACAGCAGCGACATCATCTGCTTCACAATCTTGCTGAGTAACTGGTTGACATCTTCTGGGCAGTGAATTAGCATCAGCTGCCAGTCAGATGCTGGTAGATCTGCTTCACTCCCCAGTCAACAACTGATCTATTGAGTTTAAAACACTAACAAGCCATTATCCTGCTGACTGAAATGTAAATCATGCAGCTGACATCTTGTCTCGTTGCCTGGGAATGATGTGATGATGTTGTCATGCTTTTTCACTACAGGTGAGGCTGTAACTCAGGGTAGCCGGACGACATCCTGCGACCATGTTGGCTCGTCTGTTCAGGCTCCACGGCCTGCTGGTGGCCTCCCACCCCTGGGAGGTAATAGTGGGTACGCTGGCTCTCACCGTCTGCCTGATGTCCATGAACAACCTGGCAACCAGCAGCCAGATGTGCAGCTGGAACGAGTGCCCCAAGGTGGAGGAGGTGAGTGTGTGTGCCTGAGAGGAGGCTGGTGTGGGTGTGGCAGGTCGGGAGGTAACAGGACGTAACAGGAGGACATGTCTGTGTCTGTCTTCTTCCAGAAAGTCCACAGCAGTGATATAATCATCCTAACGGTCACACGCTGCATGGCCATCGTTTACATCTATTTCCAGTTCAAGAATCTGCGACAACTGGGATCCAAATATATACTGGGTCAGTATGATGGGATGTTAGCTCGTTCTGCCCCACGTATCGCCCAGCTTTATGATGATAGTAAAACATTTTTCCTCTTCCTACAGGTATTGCAGGGTTATTCACAGTATTTTCCAGCTTTGTTTTCAGTACAGTGGTCATACACTTCTTTGGGAAAGAGCTGACGGGTCTGAAGTAAGTCACCAAATACACAAACGTATACTTAGTGTTCAGCAGACAGATCATAAACTAATAATTCACTTGCTTGAAATAGCTGTTGGAGTCTTCCAGTTTGTAGTTGAGATTGCTAGTGCCAGACTGTCCTTTCACCACAGTGTGCATTGAATACATGAACAGAAGATGGGAAATAAGGTGGCGAGATCAAACTGGTAGAGAGTCTTGTACCTAAATGGTGGTTAGTCGGGTGATGTGTATCGTAGGGTACCCTCTGGTCATTATAGTGGTGGTAGTGACTAATATTACAGATTCTGGTTAAAATGTACAACACATCCGTTGAAGGAAAAGTTCACCCATAAAGGAAAATCCAGTCATCATCTCCATCAGGTGAATTTTCATTTCCACAAAACATTTCTGGAGGTTCACAGCAAAACAGCATTTCCCTAAACAACTGAAGTAGCTGGAGACTTGTTTGAAAACGGAAAACCTAAAAATATAAAATGGCTCCACACAGCTCCTCCAGTGTCATCCAGAAGCCCTAAGATCCCAAATTGATATGAAAAGATGTTATTTACACCCTTTTTTAAGCAGAAATCTTCACTGTAGCTGCTGTAGCGAGCATTTATAGTATCAAAGCAGCAGAATATTCCTTTGTCAGCGCGCAAAACACGGACTGAAGACGTAAGAGAAAAGTGTTCGGTGTAAAGAAACGGCCCCTGGTGATGTAACAACAGTCGGGTGAACGTTTCCTTCAATATGAATGTCAAAGAGACACGATGAAACATTTTGTGTCCAGATCAGAGCCGCGCTGTTCTTAATGATGAGTCATCAGTTTGTCTTTTTAACAATGTGGACAAATGCTGCAGTGAAACACGACACCATCATCCCCTAATGAGTGATTTGTCTCTTTCTCTGCAGTGAAGCGCTGCCGTTCTTTCTCCTTCTCATTGATTTGTCCAAAGCCTGTGCATTGGCCAAATTTGCCCTCAGCTCAAACTCCCAGGTAAAATCACACACCTTGTTTTGCTGTGTGTGTAAACTGTAACTGATTTCATATGAAGGATGGAGTTGAGCTGTCACTGACTCATGCTTCGGCCCTGTGCCTCTGTGTAGGAGGAGGTGAGGGAGAACATCTCCCAGGGCATGGCCATCCTCGGCCCCACCTTCACCCTGGATGCTCTGGTAGAGTGTCTGGTCATTGGTGTTGGTACCATGTCAGGTGAGGAACGCTCTTATTTCTTCTCCTGCGAAACAGTGATGCCAATGATCTGTATGGAAAAAACATCAGTTTTTCAATGATGCATTTTGAGATTTTGGGCTATTTTGCTTCTGTAACACATTTTCTATCAGACTAGTGGAAAGAAAAAAAGCCACATTTAGGTGTTTCTGTTTCTGTTTCTGTTTGAGACAGTAAGAAAGTTTGAGAAGTATTTAAATGAGCTTATATGATGCTAGAAAACTTGTAATTCAAGAAATGAATCGTCTCAGTGTAAGTTATCACCTGAGTTTTTCTCAGACTCTGAGCCAGAAATCTCAACTTCAGTATTTTCTGCTTTATGGAGTGATAAAAAGAGAAATCCCAAATTTCCTCTGTAAAAAAACTTTGACTTTAATATGTCGACAACATAAACTAAGAATTGTAAACCTGGTTTTAGCTGATGTGCATCTTCAATAAGATAACGGCTCATTTGCGTATTGAAACATGCAATTTCAGGGGAAAAATGAAAACTTGGCATACAAAATAAGTTTTGTTAATGTGAGTAAGAAGTGAAGTAAGCAGTGACTCATGTGGAAAATGAACTAAGTATTATTTCCACTTGTTTCCCAGGTGTGCCTCAGTTAGAGATCATGTGCTGTTTTGGCTGTATGTCTGTCCTGGCCAACTACTTTGTCTTCATGACCTTCTTCCCTGCGTGTGTCTCCCTCGTGCTGGAGGTAAGAATGAGAATTATAATCTTGATAAGGATGTGGAAATGAGCTCCTGACATCTCACGATGAATATCTGTGTGCTCATGCATGTTTGTGTGAACAGCTGTCCAGGGAGAGTCGCGAGGGCCGTCCAATCTGGCAGCTGAGCCACTTTGCCCGTGTGCTGGCTGAAGAAGAGGACAACAAGCCCAATCCTGTGACCCAGAGGGTGAAAATCATCATGGTGAGAAACTCTAATCAGCTGATCAGTAAACTGTGTGTCTTAAAACATCAGCTTAAAGAGGCTTTTAAAAAAAATAAGAATAATGAAGCTAACAGCTAGCATGATGTCGTCCTCAGTCTCTGGGCCTGGCCTTGGTTCACGCTCACACCCGACTAGCAGCTGAACATCCAGGTCAGAACCGCACGGTGGAGGAGCCCATCGCTAAGAGACTGGAGTCTGGAGGACCCATGTTGCCTCTGAAGCTCACCAGGTAAAAACTTTAGTATACTTTGTACACTTAAAGTACATTAGTGAGTGCTACAAAAGACACACTTTAATACACTTAAGTGAAATTGGCTGTCCTGATCTGAGACAACATTAAAATGCACTTTATACTTTAGTACATCTTTCTGTCATAATGCTGTACTTTGTAAAAATGTACTGTGTTTGCCTTAACAACCAATTATTGGTCAATCATTAACCTGATTGATCCGTGCTGAGTGCAGAATCAGAGGAAGCTGCGTTAAGAGAACAGATAAACAACAGGTGACCTGAATGGTAACAGAAGAAGGACTTCATTTTAATAGCGGAGCTCCCGTATGTTCATATTGAGGTTACTAAACGGCTAAAATGTTATAATATCAGTTTGTCTTTTTGTATTTAAACATTAAAAATAACTTATTTCTGATCAGTAACAGGACACTTTCTTGATGTATTTGTGTTCGTCTCTGATTGTCGGTTAAAACATTTAGAAAGAATGAGAATATTTAGTTTTTCATGTTGAATTTTTGAATTGTATAAAAAAAACAATGAGGATGGCTCAAGTCCATGAATACATGCAGACTGTAAAGATGACACCAGGCAGACTGGATTGTTTGGACCCCTCCTACATGCACATTATATGTGGCAAACAAACAAAATGACTTAAATGATTTATTTAGGTGTATATTTTAGTATATCTATTTATATTTCAGTATTTCTACACAATTGGTCAGTCGTGCATTCATAGGAGAAGTAACTAACATTGTGTGTGTTTGAAAATAAATAAAGTTTTAGATCAGAGATTCTTCAAATGTATGTTTAACATAGTTTATTGTGAGCAGTTGATGATCTTCTCCTCTCTGTCTGGGTGGTGAGGAGGCCTCAGGCATGAGCCCAGATCTGTCCCACAATACATGTTTCTGTTATTGACTCTGGTGTAGTAACCCTCCGTCCTCTGACTTTATCTCCTCCAGTATGGACCTGGAGCAGGTGATAACTCTCGGTCTCGCCCTGCTCCTGGCTGTGAAGTACGTCTTCTTCGAGCAAACGGAGACGGAGTCGTCCCTGTCCCTCACGAGTGCCATTATCAGCTCTCCTCCCCCTCAGAAGCCCCGGGTGGCAGCAGACTGCTGCAGGAGGGACCTCCCGGCCCCGAAACCTCACAACATGATGAACGGTACCTTAGCAACCAGCCACACCTCCTCAGCCGTCTCCGACTCCAAACCTTCCCCTGAGGCTGACGCGGCGTTCAGAGAGACTGGTGAGACTTTTAATTGGTCCTGCCTGTTTTATTTTGTCTGTACTCACTCATGAAGAAACAGAAAGGCTGATGTAACGTTGAGTTTGTCTTCTTTTCCGATTCCTCTACAACAGAGGCGCCTCCAGCAGCCTCAGTGGACAACAGCCACTGTCTTTCATACGCTGCAGAGTCTCTCGCTCCGACACCCTGTTCTCCTCAGAGCAGCTGTAGTTCAGAGGCCCGGACGCTGGAGGAATGTATGGCCATCCTGTCGGACCCTCAGGTGAGCTGCCAGAGCAGATGAAAGTCTTCTCTTTGTCTGAAGCTTTGAGATGTCACTGGTTTACTCTTGTTGCTCTCCAGAGGGGAGCCCGTTTCCTGAGCGATAAGGAGGTGATGAACCTGGTGACCTCTCGTAACATCCTCAACTACAAACTGGAAGCTGTTCTCGACACTCCGGAGAGAGGCGTGGCCATCAGGAGGGAAATGCTGTCGCCCAAACTGCCTGTTCACTCTGCCTTGGCTTCTCTGCCTTATAAGGACTACGACTATTCGAAGGTAAAGGCAGCATGTGTGTATGTCACCTTCGATGGTGTCTTTATAGTCGGGGTGTCACGATTCTCCAATCCACAATTGATTCAAGTTTTGGTTGAAACATTTGTGTTCAGTGCTGACGGCGCTGCCATTGTTAGACGTCTGGATTTGTAAAGATCAGCACGTCGTTGGTTTTCTGCCCTGACAGCTGTCGTTTTCATTACAAGCTCTTCTTTATCTTACAACTTCAGCTTGACTTTATCCTGGAGGCTTTTTGCAGGTTAGGGTAACATCAGCCTTCAGTTTGTTACAAAGTTCAGTTTCTCAAATCTGTCCAGAGTGAGCCCTCTTTATGAACAAATCAATAAAGAAAATAAACCAACATGTCTGACGCTGTTAGAGGAAATCATAATAATCCTTTTAGAGAAAATATTCAGGCAAAATATGTTAAATAAAAAAATGAAAATGTCTTCGGAAGCATTAAATCAAAATGTGAAGCCTCGATGTCTGATGTTTAATCTAGCTCGTTAGTTTTCTTTAAAACACAAACGAATAAATAAAATGTGTCTGTGTGAGTGTTTTCATTCAGTCTGTATTGTTTGTGTTTTTGCAGGTGATGGGCACCTGCTGTGAGAACGTGATTGGCTACATGCCGGTGCCGGTGGGAGTGGCCGGTCCGCTTCTGTTGGATGAGAAGCAGTTTCACGTTCCTATGGCGACCACAGAGGGTTGCCTGGTAGCGAGCACTAACAGAGGATGCAGAGCTCTTTCTGTAAGTGATGGTGTGTGTGTGTGTGTGTGTGTGTGTGTGTGTGTGTGTGTGTGTGTGTGTGTGTGTGTGTGTGTGTGTGTGTGTGTGTTTGTGTGTGTGTGTGTGTGTGTGTGCGTGCGTGCGTGCGTGTGCTGACTGTGCTGTGCTTCCTGTCCAGATGAGCGGGGGTTGCCGCAGCAGGATCCTGGCCGACAGTATGACGAGGGGTCCTGTGGTGAGGCTGCCCTCAGCCTGCCGGGCTGCAGAGGTCAAAGTCTGGCTCGAGACCTCGGACGGGTTCAGAAAGATCAAAGAGGCGTTCGACCACACCAGCAGGTCGGTACAAACACTGAGGCAGAAAACATGAGTAGAGCGATTGAACATTTCCTTTCTTCACATCCGTAAAATCTGAACTGAACTGAACTGATGAACTGAACATCCGTAAAATGTTCCAGATCATGAAAGAATATGGTCTGTGCAGGTTTGCTCGTCTGGAGAAGCTGTTGGTGAGCGTCGCTGGGAGGAACTTGTACATCCGCTTCCAGTCTCAGACCGGAGATGCCATGGGCATGAACATGATCTCCAAGGTACGACCAAGCCTTCAGTCAGCAGTCGATGCACTTTTGGTGTGACTCAGCGGATGAAGACCGTTTGTCTCCTGCTATCTGTGTGTATGTTTTCAAAATCCCTGTTGCTACGGGAAACCACAACTAAAACCTCAGAGTTAGCAACCGACACGCTAAAAAATAACAAATCACCAAACTCTAACCAGGACGTTAGCGGTCGAAACAAGCCTGCAGCTCTTTTCTCTTGCAGAGGCACAACCGTTGTAACGGCCGGGTCGCCTCCCCTCATTCAAAACAAGTTTCCCTCCTGACACTGTTTTACAAGGTCGTCGTCGCTGCACGAGAAGATTATGATTGTTTAGAGAAATGTTTTTCAAAATTCTCTTGTTCCAGGTCTTTGAGGGTTGGGCCGCCTGCCTCTCCTTTATTTATTTAGTGTTTCCTCCCTTATTCTGTCCGTCAGCATCGCGTGTCACACTTCATTTGATTCAGGAGAAGCTGAAGTTTCAGTCTGAATCACTTCAAGTCTCAATTTTACATTTGCTTTGTCTGAAAATGGATGAATTTACCAGAATAAAAAGATGTTTTGTCTACATCTGATCTTTCCAAATCAAGTTAAAGCCTTTTATTATTATATTATCCTCAGTGTGTTAAAGTAAACAGAAAGATTACTTAATCATAACATGAAGAACAAAAGCAGCTCGGCTGCAACCATCAGAGGAAAAAACTGCGTGGGTTTCCTTAATGAATCAATTCTGCAGAACATGATGGTGTAATCACGTTCACTACGGAGCCTCTGAAGGCCCAAACAAGAAAGCAATAGCTCCTTTTAACCGCTCTCAGCTGTCTTTGAAGGTTAGATATGAATATTTCCTGGTTTCTTTCTTCCTCAGTGACAGTAAACTGAATATCTTTGAGTTGTGGACAAAACGAGACATTTGAGGACGTCGTCTTTGGGAAACGTTGATCAAACTTTTTAAAAACATTTTCTGACATTTTAGAGACCGAACAACTAATCGATAGTTTAGACAGATTCATTGATGCCGTTCTCCATTTCTGTAAATACTGAAACGTGTGCTCCGTCTCTCAGGGGACCGAGCAGGCTCTGCACAGACTCCAGCAGCAGTATCCAGATGTGCAGGTGCTGGCGGTCAGTGGGAACTACTGCACCGACAAGAAGTCTGCTGCCATAAACTGGATCATGGGCCGGGGGAAGTCTGCTGTGTGCGAGGCCATCGTCCCCGCCAAGGTGGTCAGAGAGGTGAAGACGACTCGAACCAAACTTCAGGCATCAACTCTGTTTGCAAAAGTATTTAAATCATACGTTTCTTACTAAAACAACCCGTTCATGTATGTGCAGGTGTTGAAAAGCAGCACGGCTGCTCTGGTGGAGCTGAACATCAACAAGAACCTGGTGGGCTCGGCCATGGCCGGCAGCATCGGGGGCTTTAATGCTCACGCTGCAAACATCGTAGCAGCAATCTACATCGCCTGTGGACAGGTAACGATCCAACATGTTCACGCCTTTAATAACTACAGCTTACAGACGATTACGATGTGTCTGCATTCATCAGTACATCGGCACCACTGAGTCATCGTGTTGTCATTTGTTCCAGGACCCGGCTCAGACTATAGGGAGCTCCAACTGCATCACTCAGATGGAGGCTGCTGGTCCAGACGGGGAGGATCTTTACATCAGCTGCAGTATGCCCTCCATCGAGCTGGGCACTGTGGGAGGAGGCACCAACCTGCCGCCACAGCAGGCCTGTCTGCAGGTAACCTCACCTAACGCTCTGTTTTAATTCACTTTCTACAAGTGGACAAGAGAGTTAAAGATGTTTTATGTAACATTTCTGCATAAAAATGTCGTAAACAACAAGTTTACTCACAGTAAAGGTGAGTTTCATTTGGTCGTCTGTCGCTATAACTTCCAGGAGAGTCAGAGAGCGAGGAAGGAAGTTGGAGAACTTAAAAACATTATCTCGTCTGTGAGTCACGTCAGATAGATTGTCATCAGTAATGAAACGAAGCAAGTTGGATCGCAGTATACTTTGTTTATTCGTCCCAACAGTCAGATTACTTTACTGTACATTAGCCGTAAGCTAGTGTCTATGGATCACTGCTGCAGTCAGGTTGATAAACAGGAGTGAAGATAAATCCACTTTTTAATCCCAGAAGTTAAAAAGTTAATCTCTGAGCTCTCCTCCCGTCGGTAAACAGCTCCGGATCAGAGCAGAATCTGATGAGACTCCTGGTGTTTGAAGCTCTCTCCTACAGAACCGGTCGGCTTTTTAAGACAACAAAAACTCAAATTAAATCCTGATGAGATGTTTCTGATGACTTTAATGTAATCATTTATAATGTGAAGGAAAATGATCTGCCGTCTGGTTGCTAACCCTCTTTCTCTGATGTTAAACTCCGTCTGCGTCTGTAGATGCTCGGTGTTCAAGGTTCCAGCTCCAGCGAGCCGGGTGAGAACGCCCGTCAGCTGGCCCGTGTGGTCTGTGGCACCGTGCTGGCGGGGGAGCTCTCCCTGATGGCTGCTCTGGCTGCAGGACACCTCGTCAAGAGCCACATGACCCACAACAGGTGAGACACCTTCTCACTCGTGTGCTTTGTGTTTGTCAAAGTTGTAGTTTTCACCGTGATTCCTCACTCGGTTCTGTTTCTCTCCTCTCAGATCTAAAGCGAACTTACCAGAAACAAATTCGTCGGAGACAGCTGCGTGACGTAAAACGACCTCAGAGTCGGACTGAAGGAGCTCTCCAGCTAACAGGTGAAAACTTCACAGTGAGAACAGGACCGTGTCCTGATGACGAGCTTCTGAAGGGAGTTCTGTGGGTCTAAAGACTAACTGACTGATAACCAGACCAACACGTGCTGAAGACCACAGCCATCGTGTGCTCGCTTCGTGTGTTGCCCGACTGATCGCATTAAGACTTTTTGGGTTCAGATGTTATGTTGCGGTTATTTATTTGTGCCATTTGTCTGCAGCTGAACACTGCAGCGGTGTTCTGGACGCCTTCACTGTTGTTGCCGCTGATCCGTCAGACAGCTGTGGAGTACTGATGGGGTAAAATCCACTGTGCTGCACAAACGAGTATGCTGTGCCTGTGAGAGTTGTAAGGCCAAAAGGAAACAGCTTTCCTGTCGTATAACGAAGACGCAACGTCCATGTTCATCTCATCTAAACTGCATGAAGTCAGATGTTCACTTCTGATTGTTGCACTTGCCAAAGCTTGCTTGAGATGGCGCTGTTACTGCTGAACGCAACCTTTTGCTCAAGTTTAAAATGCCAATCCCTGCCTGAATGTATGTCGAACTAAAATCTGTGTTGTAGGATTTAACTGAACTACGGTGCTACTGTATACTGTGTATACTGTAGAGCGACTGGCTGCTGGGTCCAGGAAGGAAAAGAACCGATGACGTGACTCGTTCAGACTCCAACTCTGCAAATCTTTGATTTGAGGCGAGTCGGAAAAGTGGAAAATCAAAGCCATATTAACTGACTTAACTAACTTTAATGGTACATTATTATACATGTGGAACGACTGCAGGATTAATTAGCATGATTGAAGTTAAAGAAGCGTTTCAGGCGTCAGTGAGTTCAGATGCTGCAGGTTCTTCTTGTCTTGTTCTGCTCAGAAGTGGCCTTACATACTGTACGTTCTGGAGGAGTTGAGCTGTAGCATGTTCTAGATAGAATAATTAATTTTAAGATATTCAATTGAAAAGATTGTACTTTGTTTTATTTAATATAAATAAACAACACTATGTTCCCTCTGAATCGTCTGTGTCTCTGTGACGTGAACAAAATGACTCCACACAGTACAGTACAGACAAACTTGAGGACGAACTGATTTATTTCACTTTCAAACAGGGCAGAAGAAGTGCGACGCCGTCACAGCACATCTGTGAGTTGATCCCGACAGCGTTGGTATGAACAAACTATTTACACAAATGTAATTCTAACTACGTTCAGTTTTAGCAACGTGTGTTAGAAACTAGAAATCCTCCATGTGGCTTCACATCATTCTGCCATCAGCTCTGTAATCAGAAATCAAAGAGAAGCTGCAGATGTTTCATAATGGGACCCAGAAAAAACACAATTTGTGCCTTCGTCCTTGTGAAGTACGAACGCTTTACTTTGAAAACTATTGTCTGGAAAATGATGAAGATCACAAGAACTCAACCAAAATGCATTTTTGAAAAACTTCTCTCCCTTTCATGCCTGAATGAAATCACAAATTAAGAATTGTTTTGTTGTTTTGACCTTTAAACAAGCTAAAAATCATCTTCAGTCTTGTTTTCTTGTAGTTAATTTGAAGTTACATACATGACATTCAGAAAACCAGACGGGTAGAGTAAAAAAAACTTTTTTCTACTAAATAAGATGTTAGATTTATTTATTTTTTGTCTGTGACTGAAACATCCGCCCCCTCTGGTGGAAGTTTTGTATCAAAGGGTTTATTCTTCAAGACTTCAACATTTCTCTTTAATAAAACTATTCAAGTGTAAATTATATCATAAGTTTAAGTAAAAATGGTGGAATGTAAATATAGTACAAGAAAAATATTAAAATCTGAACCAAAGTATTTCTGGCACCGTGTTTGTTTGGAAGATATATTTTAACCCGTCTGTTTTTCTGAGAATAAAAATCTAATCTGTTCCAGAGATGCCTTGTGCATCCCCTCTTCGCTCCGGCATTTTGAATTTGAACTCAAAATGAGAGAGAAACAAAGATAATCATCTGGAATCACAGATAACTCTTCTGTGGGCTGCCACTCGGTGGATGAGACGTGGTACTCCAGCTGTCCTCTGTAGTGGACAACATGCATGAAAGGGAGAGGGTCCTGTAATGGATCCAAAGTCCAGAGTTCAACTTTAGGAAAAGTATAAGGAGCAAATAATAAGAAGAAATCATTAAACTGGCAGTAGACGACTTGTTGAGCAGTAAATACTGATGTCACAGCAGATTGTTTCCCTATAAACCTCACTGTCACCGTGATATTCAGTCTCACCAGGATGGAATTTGGTTTTTTTCCCCGCAAAACAGGAAGTCATTGTTTTCCCCCATCACTCTCCCCTGGTAACAGTGGGACAACTGGAATAACAGGAAACTCTCCACTGCAACTGAAAATAAGCCGTTGATGGAGGTGAAGAGTGAGAGTGATGGAAACTGAGGATTCCAACCAGCATGCCTGCAACTGGATCAGTAAGAAAACCTGCCGACTGAAAAATACAACCGTGTGTTTTACTTCTCACGGCACTGAGGTCAGGGTTTCTACATCACAGACTCTTACAGTTGTCTTTTTGTTTTGAACTCTGGACTTTGCAGCCGTGCAACAGAACAAACCATCACACAGATCTAACTGGACTGTAGTAACAGACAGGTTCAGTACTTTGGCTGAAGAAGGTCGGTGTGGGGACACTTCTACTGAAATGAAATTGAAATGAATCTCTTCGTAACACTAGAGCTGTTAGCATCACCTGGTTTATTCATTCAGTAGATACATATTGCAGGACAGATTTTAAATGGCCTCCTGAAGGATCAGAGACGACAGTAAGGGGAGTTTAGCCGAGAGGCACTTTGACTAGTGATTTGTCAGGAGCACTAACAGCGCCCTGCGTCGCGTCTCTACCTACATTTCCTGGAACTCTAAGGCATCTGGGCTCGACTCGATCAACAAAAACAACTTTCAGACCTTCAGAGAAATGTTAGCGACTCTATTTACAACATTCAAAATATGTGCTATGACACAAATATAAAGCCAAGCGAAACAATGTACACAAACTCTGTTTCTGTACATAAAATATACGACACGCTCCCATCAGCTCGTCGCTCCTCCGGCACCGCCGAGAGGCGTCTTCATGAGAGCGACGCAGTCAGGGAGGTCAAGTCTTACATCATCGGGGTCACGAGTTAATGACGGCCCTCTGGACTCGACGCAGATGAGATGACGCTCATCTTAAATCAATCTAATGTTCTACTAGCAAAAAGTTAACAGCTTAAAAAGAAAGCTGGGAAATGACTAATGATGAAAAAAAATCAACACAAAATAGAAACTAGACATGAGAATAAAAGTCTATTAGCAAAGATCTGTTTCTTTTTTACAAACCTCTTATGGAACATACGTACATTTATATATTAATATATCTGTAAGAAAAGAGACACGAGCTGATGTGTTGGCTACTCGAGCGTGAGGGAGCCTTCATGTGGAGGGAAGGTCGACTGAGTCCTCTGCTGGCTGCTTTCACCATAATCCCCTTTTAAATAATCTGCTTAATCCAGGATGTTTTCATGTGTGATATCTTATTTCATTTGGGCCAGAATGAGCGGCGCTTCTCAAGAACAACATCTCTTCCGTCTCTGAACAAGAGTCCAGGTTGTCAGTGTGAAACCGTTTTATCTGCAATTTTCTTTAATATTTTAGCAATTAAATCACAAAAAAGGGGAAACAAGTCGTAATTTTTCTTGAAATGATGTGATAAAGTCTACATCTCTTTCATTTGACTGTCACTCAGAGGTCTTGTTTGAATGCAGCCACCAGAGGGCACCCTTACGCCCCTTCCTCCCCCACAGGACCTAACGTATATCTATGACCGGGGAGGCAGAAACCACTCTGACGAACTGGTCTTGTCGCAGCAGCAGTCAGTCTGAAGATCCTCACGTCTCCACACTGTAAAGATGAAGAAGCTCTTTATTATCATGTTACAGATGTGACAGATGAAAACATTATTAATTGGTCAGTGAGCTCCTGCGTTACCTCAGAATAAGATGGGTTTGCCTGACGTCTTCTCCTGGACGTAGGAGGTGAAGCGTTTGAGGAACTTGGGGTACTCCCTCTTAGCCACGGCCCTGAGCACAGAGGCCGGGGCCCAGCCTCCAGGATTCACTGCACACACAAAATGGATCCTTATAGTTATAATGTCTTCACACTGTCCACAGCTATACTATCAGTTTCAAAGTGGGAAAATATCCCCTCATCCATGTTTAGGGCGACACGCACCATTGGCGACGTAGGTGATTTTACAGAGGATGTTGTCTCTGCTGATCTCTTTGTCTCCCTCTGGTGGGCTGACCAGGGTCTGACAGATCATGGCGATGTTGATTTTGGCACGGACACACCTGCTGGACGGCTGTGAGACGACAGGACAGAGGATTAAAGAAGAGCAGCGGCGTGATGAACGATCAGAACTTAATGAATCCCTCGCATGCTGTCTGGAACCTGAAACGGATCTGAGGGGACTCACCTGAGCTTCGTCATGATCCACGGAGAAGTTGCAGACCAGCCAGGTGTCGGGGTCGTTCTCGTTGTTGGCCAAGATCTTCCTCATGGCGGACAGGTACAGGACGTCCCTCTGAGACGCAGGCCACACCCGCTGCAGCACGGATCAGATACCATCAGATTCAACGATTCAGAACATCAGATCCATCTCACTGTCGACAGCGTGCAGATTTTCTTACCTTGTGAGTTTGATAAACGATTGCAGCGTTGTCCGACAACGTCTCCACAACGTTGAAGTTTTCAATAGTTGCTAAAAACGAGAAAGAACGTCGGAATGTTACGGTGAAGTCGTCTGAATCATAAGAACGTGTTTAAGCTGGCGTTTATTTAGAGTTAAAGGACGTACTCTCCCAGTCGTTGCGGTAGGTTGTGTCCCAGAAGTAGTGGCAGACCTCGTGACCCGTCACCCCCTTCACTGAGTGGGTGGCCTTCAGAGGGTCCAGAACAATCCCGTTTTCCTCCACCTCCCTCCTGTACACCTGCACACACACACACACACACACACACACACACACACACACCACAATGATCACATTACAGATGTATATTTAACTTAGATTAAAGAAAACACTGTGGTCCAATAACTATCAGATGAACATGTTCAGTAAATCCTCCTCGTACCTTCATCTCTCCTTCTTCTACCACCAGCTGCCAGTTGGCGTCTCCACCAACATCCTGCAGGGAGTAGGTCATGTGATTCTGCACCATCTCCTCCACCTGTAACACGAGCCGAGGACAGGCAGAGGATGTGATATTGATTATGTGATGACAACTTGAAAAAGATATCAACGTGGTGCGATGGAGTCAATGTGTGCAGAGAACTGATGCTCGGCCTCCGAGGCTGCACTGAACCGACTCTCTACACATTATACAGTGTTTGTGTTGTGTCCTCTGAGGACAGCTGTTCATTTTAACAACAAAAATACTGTTGACGTCTTTTTCACAACAAAACGAGACAGAGACTAAAAAACAAGCTTAAAAAAAAAACGGAGGACAAAAAGGTCAAAACTATTCTTATCAACAAATAACTGAACAATAATGAAGAAATGTTTGACACCAGTCGACTGTTTGAACTGGATCGTCTCTGACCTGCTGCACTGACACTGTGAGGTCATGTCTCTGTCAGTAACTATGACAACATCAGCTGTTCTCAGAAGGCAGACGTAACACAAGTTCATGCGTCAGAAGTTCAAAGCAGCTGAGACGAAGCGTGAAAACAAGCAGGTCAGCACAAAGACAACCAGACAAAGTTAATGTGAAGTTATAAAAGCTGTGGACGATGTCAGTGAGCTCCTCTGTTCAAACAGCCACACTGGATCCACTGAGGAGGGTAAAGTCTGACAGCACTGAGCACTATGTGTTGATTCACAGTGTCTGCTCTGCTACATTACAACAGACCCAGGGGAGAAAACAGCTGCGTCACATCACCTGGATAAAGTTTAAAACTTATTAACCTGTTGGGCCGCAGACTACAGGAAGTTAAAGCTTTAATTCACCCAAACTAGAACTTGGAACATCAAATAAGCACAGAAGAAACTTCAGACCACCGTGTTCAACAGGAGGTGATGCTTCAGTGAGTCTTCAAGTCATGCAGTTAAGTTCAACACTCATGCAAACATGGTGTTTAGTCCAGGTGCAGGTGAGGTACAGAGGAGGAGGGGGGGTGACTGGATAAGACTTAGCAGTGAGTTACCTCTGAGCTGAATCTGTGGACATCATGAGGAGGGGCCATGACTATCAGAGCAGGGGAGGACTGACTATGAGGCTACGAGGACGATGAGAACCGACGGGATGATGGAGAGGAAGAGAGAAAGTATGTGAGGCGTACAGATCAGGAACAGGGAGGAATGGAGGTGGATCAGGTGGAACGATGGGAGCAGCTCGTAGCTTCGTTCAGTTTGAGAGGGGAACGTTGGGATACCTTGCCGGAGAATCTGTGTGTGCCGGTGGTGGAGTAGACGTCTCCAGGAGGGACGGGGCTGGACCTCTGGATCCTCGTCTTCTCAGTTTGACACTGGACACAAAACAAACACAATTTAAATCAACAACATGAACAAAGATGATACTTTTCCTCCTGTTTTCTAATAGAATAACTTCACTCATTTCACTTCTGATCTTCTGCTCACCTGCTCTTCGATTTTGTCCTGTCTGTCCAGAGCGGCTTCGACCGCATCGAAGAACTCGTCCTCGTTGATGAGGCTGTTCGGACCCTCCTGACGGTGAAGAGAGAGAACGTCACTTCAAACAGCTCCAACACATCCCAGAATTCATGCTGCTTCATGGATGAATCTGACGAGTACTTCACCTCATAATCTGGACCTCCGAAGTGAGACTTCTTCTTCAGCTCATTGAGCGCTGATTTATAGCCCTCCTCTATTCTTCTTCTCTTCTCCATCTCCTGCACACACACATACACCAGTAAACATCTTTATAACTTCCTCTCCATACATGTGGTTGTTCACTGACTATCATTAAATCCTGAAATAACTCTCTGATTGCAGATAGCTGCTTCTTTATCCTTCTTCCAAGCGAGCAGATGATCCTGGCTGATTAGATCCACATGGTACACACCTTGTCCAGCCTCTTCTGCCAGCTGTCCTCTCTCTTCACCATGAGATCGATGCAGTGGGACAGAGTGGCGAGGATCCCAGCTGTGGTGGCCTTGAACGTGATGGCCTCGCCCTTAAAGTCTATGCCATTGATTCCCTTCGGACTCGAGGACTGGAACACTGCAGACACGAGGAGCAACGAGGTAAAACAAACGCTGAAGTAAAAATGTGATGCCAGCTGGGTTGTTTTTTTATATTCCATCAAATCTGATCAAACCACATCCTCCCAGTTCTGATGATGCAGTTTACAAAACATTCTTGAGAGTTAGACTTCTTATAAATAAAACATTAAGCTTGATTTATGAACTTTTGGTCACAAGTATTGAAGGTTATAGTAAAAACTCAGTTTTCAGCAGCCGTACTCACATTTTTCTTTGCTGCCGTTGTTGTTGTGCACAAACTCTCCTTCTGTCCGGGTGTTGGGGAAGTCATCTTCATCATCCTCCACGACTGGAAACAAATAAAGAAGGTTTCAGAGGAGGGAAGACGAACACAAGAACTCCAAACAGGTAGCTGCTACACAGGAGATTATCTGCTACTGAGAGTCATCCAGGGCAGGGCAGCGCCCTGTGGCCCATTCACAAGTTGAGCTCCAGCCCAGCGCACCATCAGACTGACAGAACGCTGCTGTGCTGGACAACATGACAATGGTCCGGTTTCATCTTCAGAATGGACAGAGGGTGAGAGAGAGGGAGAGCGAGGAGAGAGGGAGGTTTGGGAGAACAAAAGCAGGGCTTCATTCACTGCTGCCATGAGCAAATGTTCAGCCAGCCAACACGGGCCGAGGGCGAGGGGCCCGGAGAATAACTGCTCTGAGTCACAACACACACACACACACACACACACACACACACACACACACACACACACACACACACATTCCACACAGAGTCAGCATGTTTCCTCTAAACGCTGAATATTATTTTACCTATAAAGATTCTCAGACGTGTAAATGTGGTGTAGAAGAAGAAAGTTAGCTGTTTATTTAAAACTGGTTCCCAGAATTCAACAGTTTTACTTCTTTTACTTTTGTCTGTGTGACAAAATAAACTGTAGTAATAATTTGGTTATTTCCTCCATCATCAAAAATTCTTCACAACTTTCTAGGCCCTGATAGTTTTCATTTTCATTTTCACTTCAAATATTCTGATAGCTTGTTTTGTCTGTTAGTTTGATATACATTGAATATTCACATTTGAAAATCTGGAACCATAAATTATTGACATTTTTGTAATAAAAATAAGAGTTTCCTATGATTTGTCTCTTGATTAATCGACTGATTGTTCGATTGATTCGATTTTTTTCAGCACTGTCATTGTTAGACAGTCACATCTGGATTCGTTAAGGTCAACACATCGTTGGTTTTATGTCCTGACAGCCGTCATTTACATTTTCAGATCCTTCTTTACAAAGATTTTACAACAGCAGCTTCACTTTGTCCTGGAGGCTTTTTGCAGGTGAGTGTTCCACAAGTTCAAATAACATTCAGCAAAAATAAAGATTCCAGAAGTTCAACAAGAAAAAAGGTAAAAATTCAGTTTGTTACAAAGTTCAGTTTTCTTAAATCTGTCCAGAGTGAGACCTCTTCTTATCACAGGATAAGTGTCTGGAAGTGCAGCTGCAGGCTAACGCTAAGCTAGCTCTGTCGTCTTTGAGGTGTTGTGTTTATTCTTCAGATAAAACACTGTGAGAATCTGTGATCCTGCTATCTGATTTAAACTGAAAGTTCATTTTGAGACAAAGATATTCATCCTACTGTCATGTATGACAAAGAAAAGCTTCAAATCCTCATGTTGGAGAAGCCAGGACTGGAAACAGTTTTAATCACTCGAGTTACTGATTTGCTTTCAGCTCCAAAACAAACCTGTGATTTTTACAATTAAATAATCTTTAAACATCAGCTCCCGACAGAACAGCTGGTTAAAAGGAGTGTGGACGTGTGACGGTCTTACTTTTATCCCTCTGCAGCTCATCCTTGGACACGACGTCTGCGCAGCCATCGAAGTATTTCTGCAGCGTGTCCACCTGCCTGCACAAGATGTCTCTGAAGGTCTCCATCTCTGCCAGCTTCTCTCTCAGCCTGTGGCCCTTCTGAGGAGACAATAAAGCAAACAAGTCAATATTTTCACAGACCACAATGAAACCATTCCAGCATGTGTGCTGACTGAATCAACAGTTCGTGTGCTCCTGCAAACACCAGGTAATCCCTCATGTGTGCAGACACAGTATTGAAGCCAGTGGCCTCCTGAGCCACAGTAAACATTTCCCAGAAAACTCACCTTGAAGGAGGAGGTGGAGGTGGCAGAGAAGCTGCTGGTGGCTGACGTTAGAGACAGCATGGAGCCGTGTCTCCGCAGGCTGGACTCGGAGCCATAACCAGAATCGGCCTGCGAAGAAAACACAGGTGTGGAGACGAACAGAGGAAACAAGTGAGTGAATAAAAATCATTATAATTTATTCAAACTAAATATTTAAGCAGAACAAACAGGCCATGCATGAGAAAAGAGCTCGACTGTGACTCCAGAATTCAGCCGTGAAGAAGCAAACCCAGAGACAAAGAAGAGAAAATTAAGAAAGTAAGTAAACTAAAATAGAAAATGCAGTATATCAAGTCATACTGATATTCTGAGTAATGTTGCACATTATATTAATATTAATGTGTCTGATATTTCAGCTGTCCTTCCTGCAGAAGGGGGATGTCAACACTATGAGGGAGGTGTTGAACTGTTCAGCACGGCCTTACAGCGAGATGAAACATTTTGACAGAGTGACATCACCGTTCAGTGACCGTGGCAACACAGCTGAAACTCCAGCAGACTTCCTGTAAACCTGACTGGTTCCCCTCTCCTCTTACATAACGCTCTGGCTCTCAGAATAGACGCTCGTGACAGCAGAGAGGAACACACACACACACACACACACACACACACACACACACACACACACACAGGTCGACAGGAAAAAGGGAGACGTTTCCCTTTAAGAGGCGCTTCCTGTTTCATCCACCAGAGGGCACGAGATGTACACGCACGTGACTGGCATTTGTAAGAGCTCGGGGTAACTGTCGGTCAACGACCAGGAGTAACTCGGCCTGCGTTCACATGGATTTCAGTCAGTGCTGCTCGCCCTTTAGCCAACATACTGCTGCCCCACTGCTCTATCTCACTGTTTGCATGAGGACTGATGCAGGTTGAGGCTGTTGCAGCTGTGCTGACCAATTAAATCTGAGAAATACAAGGAACATTTATCAGCTGCTGGCTCTCCTGTCAGCAACCTCACCTGTAGAGTACTACCTTCTTAAGATGCAGGCAGCACGACGAACACTGAGTAACTGTTCCCGTGTTAATGTGTTCATGTGTAAGGTGATTAAAGTCAGAAGTGTGTGTGCACCAGGGCTTCAGACAACAAGAGACATGAACACTGATGCTGATAAAAAAAAAGACTTCTCTAAGTCACAAAGAGGTTTTTAGAGAAAATGACCTTAAAAGATGAGCTAACATGGCTGGTGTTCATGTCAGATGGCTGTCGCTGCATATTTTATGCATCTTTTAATTTCTATTTTTGTTTTTATTTTTACTGATTTATTCGTCTCACTGTCAACATCTGCATCTTTGACCCACTGAGAACTGTCAATGTTTAGTAAAACCTCTCTTTAATCAGGCATTTTTTTAATCATGTCTTGAAAGTGACAACATCATCCAGAACACGCAGCAGACTTTAAAGGGAGAAACCCACAAATGGTCTAAAGGGTTAACATTCTTCATTTCATGCCGTTTTAATAAATGTATTCTTGACTTTATCTGATTTACTGAACGTCTTCCTCAACGTGTCGATGATTATTTTATGGTTTCTCTCCTCTGTGATGTCATTTCTGGGTTGTGGACAAAACTAAGACATTTGAGGACGTCATCTTCATCTTCAAACTGTATCCTAGAAACGAGTGTTGTTTTCACATGAAGATGTTTGAAACTAGGAGGAGCCTGAAGTGTTAGCTGCCGGAGTGTTTTGCGTCTCCCTGGAGATGCCGAGCTGCTGAGTGCTGTGAGTAATGTGGGTTAGAAAAGGAAGCAGGCCTTCTAGGAAGAAGAGTTTTCAGCGGTGACTCATGGTGGGTGTGGTGGTGGCCCGCTGTGAGTGCATGTATATGTATGTCCTCCTGCTCCGTATGAGTCACGGAGGCTCCCTGATGCCGGGACGAGGGAGGACGAGGGAGGGAGGAGGGGGGATTTCCCTGCTGACCACGAGGGAGTACGCATGTTTTGGCAGACGGACTGAAGGTGTGGTCACTGACTTCTCCTCATCTGTCAGACTTACTCTGAACTCCACTCTGCATTGTTTCTGCCTTCGATTAGAAAGGAAGAAGGAGTTCTGCTTCTCTTTCCTCTCTGGCTCGTGGGGGTGTCACCATTCTCCAAATCCACCATCTAGCTTTTCATTTAAACAGGGTCAGGGTCAGACTACTAACGTCAATTTATCCTGGTGGCTTTCTGCAGGTTGGTGTTTGACAAGCTCAGATAACATTCACCAAAAATAAAGTTCAACAAAAAACACCAGCCTTCAGTGATTCAACAACAAACAACAAAAGATAGAATTCAGTTTGAGTTCAGTTCCTCAAATCTGTCCAGAGTGAACCCTCCTCCTAAACAAATCAGTAAAGGATCTCTGACTACCAGTCAGCTTATTGTCTTCATGCAGCTGCAGGCTAACGCTAAGCTAGCTCTGTCATCTAAGTAGGTGAAGAGAACAAAATAGTGCGAGAATCGTCAATCCTGCTTTTGATTTTGACGATCAAATTGAAAGCTTGTGTCGATCAATTCTTGACTTCTAAACCTGATTGTTTGATCAATAAAATGCTTCAAACGGTTTAATCTGAAACAAAAAGATATTCGTTCTACTGGCCTGTATGACAAAGAAAAGCTTTGTGTCCAGAGTGAACCCTCTTCTGAAACAAATCAATAAAGGATCTCTGAAAAAGAAAATAAACCAACATCTCCACGCTGTTACCAATCAGCTGATCGTCTTCTTGCACACAGGATAAGTATCTGGAACATCATTTACATACTGACGGTTGGTGGCTGTGTCTAAATGTAGGTCTTCCTTTCCTCCATTGTCTTCTGCTCATCAGTCAACAGTAGAGATTACGACGCTTCCTTTGTCCTTCACTCTGACTGAACACAGTTGGTGTCACTACAAGGCCGTCACGCTGCCCTCTGAAGGTTGAACTTCCCTGTGTTGAAGCCCTGAGTAAATTCACACTGTGCTGATACTTCAGGCAAACAGACAAAGCGAGAAGCGTCCTGACTGTTGTCCACGTTAACCTCAGTGTTTCAGCTGAACCCAGAAAATCGTTACAGCAGGGCTACGAGCCGTCTGCTGCCTGTGATTCACACAGCATTCTCAGCGAGTCCGACCCTTTTCAGAGCCGCCCGTGCGTTAAATGTGTGTGTGTGAAAAAGGATTATACTAACCCCGAACCAACGGTTAGTCCAAGGTTAAGATAACTTTCAGCTGAGCGTGCCCTTTGTGAAAGGCGTCACGTAGGATAAAATATCCACACAGCACGTGTTTGTGCTAAAATCTGCTATGGACTAAACAAATACACAGACAGGTTAACACAAACACACACTTGCTACCACAGTGCACAAGTGAAGCACTCGTTAAGTCCTACAGACTTTCTAACAAACGCACCAGTGGTGGAGGGATGATTATTGTTCCCTGGACTCCTCCATTCTCTCTCCTCCCCTCTCTGATACTCTGATAGAAACACACACACATGCATACAATAAGCACACACACATACAAAAATTCAACTTCATAAAAGATCAGATTTATTAGCAGCAAATGTGAAACGGATCTGGTTTCTTCTGATTGTTTGTAAGTGCGTTAGTGTTGCGTGACTTACCCGGTGCAGCTCGATGGAGTCGATCCACTGGTGCCGGTGCTCCGGGTCCTGAGCTCTGAGATACCACACACTGTCGTTCACACTGATGTCCAGCCGGCACTCGTCAAACTCGTGAGGCTGGAAAACAAACACAGGAAAAAGGACAAAAAGTGAAGTTAGTCAGTGTGGATTGAAAATACTCTGCTGTTCATCCTTTAAAGTCCCGACGGGCTCTCTACTTGTTCCTGCAGCTAAATGTTTAAGCTTCACACCTATTCATTATTTTTTAGTGTACTAACTTACATAACCTTTTGGCTTAAGTTGTACAGATTTCAGAGATATGAAGCATTTGAAAAAACATCACAATCAGCTGAAATGCTTGTGTCGGCACCAGTGGATCATTTCTGTTGCAGAGTTCAAAGTTAACGAGGGAGCAGGGAGAAGGAATAGCTGTCATTTTAATGTGCTAATTATATTTTTTCTGCAAAAAAAAGCAAACAGATTTTTATGTATGCGTTTATACATGAGTGGAGGGGATCTTTCAGTATCATTATCAAATCCTCTCTCGACATCACGCAGAGGCAGAGAGCGGATGGGATCCTGGAGGACGGCCTGAAATGAGGCCAGTTATGTGAACCCAGCTGGCTCGTTATCTGTCATAATGATGTCATACATTTCTGAGCCTGCTGTCATGTTCTTTTCATAGCGACAGGAAACACACATCTCTTTCCTGCTCAGGAAGAGCGGAGGGATGCATGTGTGAGGTGGCCTTCCATGGAAATGGCTGTTAAAATGTCAGCGAACCAGCAAACAGCTAATGTCTCTCCTGCAGGCGACAATCTGCTCCTGAGTCAGCTTTAACGACTGGAAACATGGCAACAGTCCCAGTGATGTCAGATGAATCACTCCTACTGTAGGACTACCTGCTGAAGATTAGGGCTTCAACTGAACAATATTACATTCTTTTTATTGTCGATTCATATCTTGATCAATAGAGAAGTTGTTTGGTCTTTAAAATGTCAGAAAATGTTGAAAAATCTGTTTCGATGTTTTGTCCACAACCCAAAGATCTTCAGTTTACTGTCACAGAGGAGAGAAACCAGAAAATGTTCACAGTTAACCAGCTGGAATCAGAAAATCTTTCATTTTGCTTCTTAAAAAACTACTCAGTAAACAGCTGGTGACTGACTTATCTGTTAATCGTGCAGCTCTCTTGTATGCATCTCTCAGAGACAGAGGACAAAGAAGAGCGTAACACTTCAGCCTCCATTTTCCGTCCCACAGGAGAAGCAGCAGATAACTGGCCTTTTAAGGAGACTTGCAGGATGGAGCCTAATGGCCCTCCAGTGTACTGACAGCACTGTGAAACTGCTGCACTTGCATCGGCAGCAACCAGGAACGGTGTGTGTGTGTGTGTGTGTGTGTGTGTGTGTGTGTGTGTGTGTGTGTGTGTGTGTGTGTGCTGGGAGAGGGTGGAGGTGGAGGGAATGCTGGTGACAGCGATGGTATTTACCTGTGCAGTATTTACCAAATGCATCAGGCCTCCTGAAAGGACACCAGTGAGCCCTGAAGCTAAATCACTCTCCAGGTCTGATGACAGTGAGCGAGCCGGCTGATATCAGAGAGAGTCTGGATGGTTCAAGTGTGGCTGAGGGCACAGCTCAAGAGGGACGGCGCGGGTAATTGAAATATTATCTAGCTGCAATATTGCCCAGTGTAATATCTAAATTACGGAGGCTGTGTCTTTCTTTTGTTAAAAAGGTCACATACACATCAGCTGCTCATGTCTCTCATCAGCACTTCCAGAATGACTGAACAGCTCCAGTGTTTGTTCAATGAGTTCATTCAGGAACGCTCTGGGTTAGTTAATCAATACAGTGCTGTGAGAGTTAAGTGTTATAATTACACTTCATTGATTATCCCCGTCTACCAACTCTATTTAATCTATACAAGATTAACACAACATCAAACAGGCACATGTGATCATTAACATTGTAACAGTGTACGAGAAGTGCTCAGAGACCGCCTGAGCTCAAACCACTACTGAAAGTGATCCTACTTCAGAGAGATAAACGGCCCACTGTGGTGTCTTTAGAGAGGTTTCACTGGCCCAATGGTTCTGCCCAACATCTGGACGGCGCTGAAGCCAAGACCAGATGCTCGGTGTCAATAATGCACTGCGTGAGGCTGAACGCTGAAGGCTTTCCAAATCAGATGCGCACTTGAACGCTGCCAGCAGCAGGAAGACAAGATCAACACCAGCGACAGAGACGGACAACAAGAGGAAGCAGAAGAGGGGAAGGAAACGAGTGTGACGCTTCTTTAAGCCTCCATTTGTTATAAGGAAGACAAAAGATCAGCTTCTGCTTCTTATATAGACTAAATTTAAAGTACAACCCCTCAAATCTGGAAAAAATTCAAAGAAAAATAAACACAGTTGTAGAAATGGTAAGAATATCACTTTAGTTAAATGACAGAAAATGCTGTGTTTCTGAACACAACTTGCACTGTTGGTACTGCTGCTTGGACCCTCGTGTCATTTGGTTGCTAGGACAGAGAAAATGGATTCCTCTGGATCACCTCTGGACTTAAGGGGTCATGGGTACACTGACTGGTAAGCAGTGTTGAGAAATGAAAGCCTGCACTGGGTCTGAGAACGTGACTGGGATCCAAGGCTACAGTAAACAATAATCCATCAGAGGAAGGTCATCTCAGCGGCCGTGCACTTCACAAGATGAAATGACATGCTGACGATGACCTCAGCCTGTGAGGCTCCATGTGAAAGGCAAGCAGACAAAACATGGAGATTCAAGTTTGTGTGTCTGTGAAGGCTGACAGTGAAACACTGTCCAGCCTCCTGTGACCAAGAAGTTGATGGATATTTTAGATATGATTGCAGCGAAGCACTTTAGAGCCCAGATCAATATTCGATTATCTTGCTGGAACAGGAACAAATCAAAGAGGCAGTAAGTCTTTATCGTGCCATGAAAGCCCACACTGTTACTTCACAATAAATTCATAAAACTACCAGAGACCAAAAATAGACTGAGACCGTGAGGAGACACATTCTGTCAGCAGTGATGCTGAGGTTCACTGTGGTGCTTCAACCAGCTCTGTATGAACTCAGTAATGACTAGTAATTATTCAAGTAATCATGCAGCCTCAATTTCAAGAATATTCGACTGCAGAGACAGCCCAGTTTTATGCAAAGGCAATCTTTCCAGCAGTAAAATGCTTCTTTAAGAAGCCCAATATGTGTAACAAAATAACCACAACAAAGTCAACCAGTGCAGATAAGTGTTGCCCACTGAGATACCATATTTACTGGTGAGGAGCTTCTGCCAGCAACGACTTCTGATGTCAATAACCTCTTTAGTGGGGCCCAGCTGAGGCTCAGCCATTTATATCCCAGATAATCAGAGTCTTTGATTCTCGGGACTCATTTTTGTGTGACTTGGATCATTTTCAACTGTATGGTTGTATAAAGGAAGACGTTAGGGGGAGATCGGGACAGGAAGGGAGACACAAAGTTTTATGAAATCATTACAGCCAGAGATATTAGCTGTTATTTCCCAGTGCTGCAGTGTAACAAGTGATATGAATGCCAAAATCAAAATGATGAGACAAAACAGCTTTTGTCTGTCTCTGTTCTCTTCAAACATAAACTTCCTATTCAGCTTCAAAAAGCCTCTCCGTCTGTCCTCTCCCTTCCAACCCCTTTCTGAGCTGGTGTACGTGTTTGCAGTCACAGAGCTGGATGGACGGGAGCCTCCCCTTAAAATACCTTGTGATATTCACTACCTAACAAGAATAGAGGGAAACTGAAACCAATGGAAACACAGAGAATCCCTGCAGCTGAGCTCCATTACTCATTTGTGCAAAGTTAAACAACATAATTATGCCCCCTCAGACAAATATAGTTTCTTGTTCCTTCAGCGTTACTACTGAGGCCTGGAGCCAGGAACATCTTTCTGTCCACTCTGGATGGAAATACGGGATCCCTTCAGCCTGCGTCTAAGAAACACTGACTCACCAAGTGGTCAGAGTGAAACCCAAGGAAAGGGAAGGCTAAATGAACAAGGGTGAGAGTAAGAACAACAGTCATTACTGAAGTACACCCACACACACACCTAAAGACTTGTGCATGTGGTTCCTGGCCCTCCTGATGACCCCCAGCGTAGAGGAAGTCGCATGTCGTGAGGAAGACTCATTTCCTGACTGAAGACACTTTAGAATTTCCACAAAGTTTGACGTCACTCATCTATTCAACATCCACTCGGTCTCTTTCTTCTTCCGTATCTTGTGTTTCGTTGTGGCAGATATTGCGTCCAGAGCCTTTCGCCTTTAAGAACTCAAAAACAGTCCAGCGCCAGACTAATACACATCCAGTCTGCACTACTCACCAATTCCGGAGAGAGGAGTAATTAAAAGTAGGCCAGTGTGCTCTTATTAACTGACCGTGGATCTAAAAATGGCCTTGGTGGTTGGCAGCCTTTGTAGGTACAGTTGCAAAAGCAGCTGTGGAGGCACACTTACACCGAGAGACAATTTTCGCGATTACAATGTGCCCCAAAAAACCTGGAACAGCACGACGCCTGGTTGATGGTTTGCTGTAGTACCACTAGCCATGAATCTACTAAACGTTTACAGCATTTCAGTCAGAATTCACCTCGTTATTATTATAACAAATGATCTGCACCATTTTGCCTTTGTCAGATGTAAAGCAGTGAAACAAGAAGGGCATCGTTCGTAGGTCGATAGCAGGTCTGAAGAGAGGGATCTAAATTTAGAGCTAATGCATGCTGGAGAGGTCTACAGTAATGCTACAAGGGAGTCCTGAGTACGTCCTAAAAATACTACACAGGTACAGAGAGGAGTGTCGATCTGAGGATTTTAGATCGTGATCAGAAAGTGTCAACGTGAACACAAAGAGGACACTTATGACCTACCTATACCATTATGTAGACAGGAGGTGGACACAATGAATAACAGTGTATAATGTGATCCAGTCCAGCAGCTCTGCAGTGAATACTCCCTTTGTGAAGCCAACGGTGTCCAATTTTAATTGAGACTGTGTCAGACAGATGCTGTTTCCAGACGGGAATTAGAGGCATTAGACTGCATTATTTATCTGAAGCTGTTGTTGTGGCTGATACGTTGTGTGTTTTAAAAAATGTCCCACCTACTAACAGTGATCTGAAGCCAGGTAATATATATATTAGGATTACACAGATTACCAGTTAAGACTGGGCTATTTTTTGTTGGGGAATACGACCCTGCAGTGCAAACATTGTTGACGATTGAAGAGTGAATAAAATATTGAAGTTTTAAAATGTTAATTTGGTTAAATTCATTTTTATATTAATCAAGTAATAAAAAAAATAATAGTTTGATTAATCCAAAAAAATAATCGAGCCGCCCTAATAACAGCCCAACACTGGAGATAAAGGTGGGCCGTCCGTTAGCAGCGAGCTGCAGGAGTCTCGTTCAGTTGATCTTAATCAAGTTTATTCGAGACTGACTCGTTAGAGAAATGCTTCTGTGAACTTGTTGCAAGAAATCACACGAGTTCTAACACGTCTACTGAACTTTCTCAACTTTAGCATCTAAACCAGAATCTGTGACTCAGTGTGAAACCTCGACCACCGACTTCCCTCTGACCTAAATGCATATATGCAAACAGTATGCAGACTAAAACTGACAGAATATTTATTGGCAACTATTTTTTGATTCTACACAAATAATCACTTTGCTTTTCAACATGTGCTTTTCGGTGTCATATTCTAGTAAATTAACTACCGCCTGGTTTTGGACTGCTCATCAGATCACTTATGAGTGATGCTTGTCAGATAAACCGAGACATGTTAGGCGTTTTCTCACATGTAAGTGAGACATGAGGTATCACTAGTTGGTTACGGTTAGTGATGACAAAGATCAGCTGCGTTCACAGCTGTGAACTTTCAGCGGCTAACTCAGTAGCACATAGCGGGGCTATTTAGCTTGGAATTTAACAGAGTTGTTTATGTTTTTATTACACTAAAAAAGCTAAGAGAGCTTGTTGAACGTAGCAAACAAACCGCTAACACATCTGGCCGGCGAGCGCTGCAGGGTAGTCAGTGTCTGTGCACGTTCATGTGGAGGTGTGGCTTTGAAGGAAGAAGTGGGTTTTTTTTCAGTTGGATATTATCAATGCTTGTTCTTCTGGTTTCTACAGTCTAACATACCCCAGCTGTAATTGAAACAGGATGACAAGTAGGATGCCTCGAACCTGTAAACATTTAGTATGATGTAAATGCAGATATGGTCCTCACCAAGCTGACATGTAGAGTATAAAAGCAGCAGTACAAAATCCCAAGTGGTACATGTGAGAGCAAACTGTATCATAGTTCATCTACATGTGAGGGTAAGTGTGAGAGCCATCAGGGGAAATAAAGTAGGAAATCAAAGAGAGAAATACTGGCAGCAAAAAACAATATTTCTGTTCAAAAAAGGCAACAACTGTCTGTGCATGGCTATCACCAGCAATAACTCTTTGTTATATACGAACCAGACTTGGGAGGCAGATTTCCATTGGGATGAAAAATGAGTGCAGCAGAGCACCGCATGGAGGTTAATATTTACATAGGCTGGGAATGGAGGAAGCTGAACAAATACAGCTAATAGTGAAGCCTGCTTTATGCTGCCTGGGAACAGTAACTTATTCATTTCCCTTGTTACTGTTTGGAGAGAGAGAGCCTGAGCTGCAGTCAATGACTGACCTGAGCTCCCTCTGAAACATGATGGAAGGTGTGAACGTCCAGCGTTAAACACTGGTGACACATTTGGATTTATTCATCTCGTTGCCTAACAGAGTATGGCAGCTCTGTGAATCTGTGAGACAGGATGGTGTCAGACATCTGATTTTGCTTCTACTGTAAATACATGAAGCACAACGCTGCTGCTGCTGCTGCTGCAGCTCTAAACTGCATTCCTCTGTCTTTTCTATACAGTGACGCAGCATTACTGGTCTCATGATGAGGTTTCACTGAAGCGTTGCCACATAGCATGCTGTTATGAAACAGTCACCTGACAGGCCAGTTACCCTCAAGCATAACTTGGGACATAATCAGGAGTTCTTTGTAAAAATAGTTTATCACCTGAAGAATGAGTTCAAGAAACTCCAGGGTGAATGAAGGTCCTCATGATTAAACACCGTCAACTAAGAGTCGAGCTTTAGGCCGACATAGGAGTCTAGGAGGGAACTGAGTGTTTTCTCGTGAAGTAAAGAGAAACATATGGTGGATTCCTGACATCTGAATCACATCGAGTATATCACGTGCCAAATTTCTCAAAACTATGCGAGAGGCTGAGGGAGAAAGCGAGGGAGGAGGGTAGAGTCTTTGCTCTTTAGATTTCTCCTTATGTGCTCGTGATCAGGTAAACTGAAGCAGCATTTACAAGATTAAGACAGCACTGCAAGAGGTGGAGACACTTTGATATGAAAATTAAAGCAGTGTTTTTGCTCCTGCTGAAAGGTCCTGATCAAATGTCAGTCACAACAGTGGAGTTGTTTCCACAAGCAAGTCAAATTAAATACAGAAGAGGCGTCACGATTTTGATCCTAAAATGAAAATCAGCTGAAATGAGCGTTCAGTTTTCAAACATAAAAATCAAAAGCAGGACTGGTGACTCTCCCAATATGTTGTTTTCTCTCCAACCGACTAACTTTTAAGAGCATAAGAGCAGCTAGCTTACTGTTAGCATGTAGCTGCACTTCCAGACCTACATGAAGACGATCAGCTGACTGGTACCAGAGAAAACTCGCAGAGCATCGCCGATGTTGGGTTTACTTTCTTTTTCAGAGATCCTTCACTGAATTGTTCCAGAAGAGGGTTTACTTCTTTACTGTTTATTGTTTCATCCCTGATTTACCAGGTTGTGTTTTCACCTGTGTCCGTTTGTTTGTCAGCCCGATTACATCAACGTCAAATCTACCGAGTCGGTCTCGGCCCAGAATAGACCCCATTAGTTTCTGTTGTGGATCCAGATAAAGGGAAGCATCCAGAAATGTTTTCTCGCTTTCCAAGTCAGGAGATAGAGCTTTCTCGACAATATAATAATGTATGGATGTTGATTACAAAGAGAGTACAAATGGGGACTTTTGGGCCTGTGCAGAGGAATGAGCGCTACTGAAAATACTCCCATCTTTTAAAAGGATAATCTGAAAATGTAACTGGCAGCTGTCATGGTGTAAAACCAATGATCTGTCATTCTTCACAAATCCAGAAGTAATAGTTCAACACTGGCAGAGATGTCAGTGCTGAAAAAAATGTTTAAAATCAATCATGGTTTTGGAGAATTGTGCTCAACGCCGCTTTAAACTCATTTTCTTTGTAGCACGTGTCGTTGTTGCTTGAGAACTGAACAAAACATGCAGTGAGGTTAAAAGTGGGCCAAAGGTGAATTCAGAGGCTGATTCAATCTTTCTGGCCAAAACAGACAAGGTTTATATATTTCACAATTCTTCCACGAGCCGTCATCGACTCTGAGATCACCATCAACAACAAAAACAGCCCACACATTATTCAGGCAGGTTTACCAGTGAGTTTGTCAGCTGATGGCAACAGTTAGTCCTCAGTTGATTTGTTTTGTTGATTTAATCTCATTCCCTGAATTGTTGGCAAGATTATTAAAAGGTTTACAAAGCTTTGCCAACTCTGAATAACAACATGATTGAGTCAGACTGCTCTGATTAGCCCGTACATCTGTAGCTTCACAAACAATATAAAGGGTTAGGGTTAGGGACAGGCCACTCTTCAGTGTGGCTTATCTGTCACTTCTCTTCCATTCATGAGCAACGAAGCACATCATTGGTTGTGGTGAAATATACCCACTGTGGTTAGACTACCCATGCAATCAAAATGCCTGAACACCACAGCGCCCGGCTGCTCGGCTCTTTCCCAATAGAAGGTTAAACCGGAGCAACACAGAAAATGGGCTGAAGCTGCAGGTGAAGCTCCACACAGGCCTTTTGTGGCTACATTTGCAATTTAAATAAACACTCACAGAGTATCCTCTCATGTCGTGTGTAGCAGCGGATTGTGTGCCGCAGTAACTCCTGCTGTTTGGAAGCTTAAACAGCGAGTGACGGTTCCTCTCTCTTAGCAAATCCAGCCGTCTTGCACAAACAACAGCGTTCATTCTTGTAAGACATTTTGAAAGGGCCGATATTGCACAAACTTACGGCTGCATTCAGGAACAAAGAACTGAGGTCAACAAAGTGCTGCTGACAGATGAAAGACGTACTGAAGCACAGAAAGGAAGAGTGCTGCTTTGTAGTGAAGACTCTCATTGATACTCACAGTGATGACAGCCTTGCTCAGGCAGAGGGAACCCCGGCAGCCATACTCGGTCTCATCCTGAGACTTGTAGTAGCTCAGTGTGTTGTTCTTCAGGACCACCCAACGGTCCTGCCATCCATGGATGTAATTTGTCCACTGAAAAGCAAAAGCACTTTTGTTAATATCTTTGTTTGCAACCAAAAATTAGATTCCTGGCCAACATCTTGAGATGTTGCTTCAACATATCCACGTAATTTTCCTTCCTCATGATGCAATCTATTTTGTGAAGTGCACCAGTCCCTACTGCAGCAAAGCAACCCCACATTATATTGCTGCCACCCCTTTGCTCCACAGTTGGGATGATGTTCAGCTTGCAAGCCTCCAAACATAACGATGGTCACACATTTAAACTTCTGACCTCAACTGTACATATGGAAAACCACTTTACAATATGATTTGGTTTAAAAAAACAGATAAACCAAAAACTACAACCTCAACAATCACCACAGAGTTCAAATCAACAACAACAAAGTTACGCAAAATCTTTCAGGGACTGTTGGACTGGATCCTGAAATTAGAGAATAGTTTCCATTTCCATTACAAACATGAATCATACGCGTCTACTCTGAGATACATCTGTGAAAAAACCCGCGTTTAGACACACGTGAGATTTTATGTACAGAGTTGACTCATTAATCCTCACTGGATCTATGACGCGTATCGGGCTTAGTATGATGGAACAGGTGAGCTGTTCTCAATGCGGATCTGCTTAATCTCACAATATGCTTGGTTAGCGGGTCAGCATGCAATCTGTTTACAGACAGCAACTGTACAGTGAGATTAATACCACGTTAGCTCGCCAGCAGCTTAAGTAATTAAAACTGTGGTCATTTTGTCCAAAACAGAGTCTTGAAAAAGCGGCAGAAGCATATGGCCAAATAGGTTAGCAGGACTTAGTCTAGCAGTCGACTTAACTGTCTGTTTATCAAGGAAACACACAACAACAATAGCTCGCAGTGTTGCTGTTACTGACACAGTGCACAGTCGACCGTGTACCGGCAGCCCAGCAAATTTTTCCCTGCACCTAACACACCGCTGTCAGAGCTATATTTACAGTGTGACTGGATATTTGCCCGTAACACTAACAGCATTTGCTGTATCCACATTGTTATCACAGTAGACATGGAGCAGGAAAGAGCCTTAACTTTTGATTCGGCCCGTCAGCAGTCAATTAATTACAAGATCAGCACAAAGACGTCTTGCCCTTTCTGATAGAGAGGCACTAATGTCTGCACTAATGTACACGAGGCGAAAAAAAAGAGCAGCCCTCTTGATTTATACTGGTAACAATCATACTGGCCAACACTCCCCACTTTCCCAGCAGACTCCTGTTATTTCATCACTGTTTCCTCCCAGTGTCCCAATTCTCCTGTTCACCCAATTTATGACGAATGGTCACAACACGATGAGTTGCTTGGTCCTAATGTTTGGTGTTTCTCTAAGCCTAAGACGACGTCCTCAAATGTCTTGATTTGTCCACAACCCAAAGATATTCAGTTCAGAGAAATTTGACTTTATTTCTTAAAAATTTAATCAAACCAATTAATTGTTTATCAAAAAAGTAGGGATGCACGATAGGGATTTTCTTTCTAGAATTTCATCGATACAGATATTTAACCAATAAGGCTGGGCGGTATGGCCTTAAAGTAATATCAATACAATACATACCTCGATAATTTTATATCTTCTCAAAAGCATAAATGAACTAGCATAAATGTTAGTAAATATCACAATATTTTTGACCAACTAGACCCTACGTCCTTATAAATATTGCAACAATGTCACAGGCACTTTTACAAAATACTAACACAGTGAGATTTCTGATCAATAATCACAATTAATGTGGTATAATGAATAAGTGGGTAAAGGAAAGTAATGGGACTAGTAGAACAGTCTGTTAAATTCAGAAAATGACATAACTTTCCTGTAATATAGCCTTTAAAAGTAGGAAAAGACAACACTTGTGTCATAACATGATATAACGATATCCAAAGTCGAAGACGATGTATAGTCTCATATCACGATCTATATCATATATTGCCCAGCCTGATAACCGTATAACCGTAACCGTAATATAAATTATATAATAAATAATAAAAATGTATATCGTGCATCCCTACAAAATAGCATAACTGTCAACAATAGGCTTGTGATTAGATTTTTGGAAAATTGAGCATCTCACAAGAAACTGAGACTCTGATTTGATCTGTATAAACATGAAACTGAGGGAGAAATGACCAATCAGAAGCAAGAGAGTGTCGGTGTTAGATAGTTGACGATTAATTTAATATTTGACAACTAGTCGACTAGTCGCTGCAGCTCTAGTAAACACTGCCATGACCAACTGTGGTCACACTTGTGCAGAACAGGTGCACAACATGTTAATATACAGGTGTTACACAGTTACCTCCACTTATTACCACAGAAGATTCATCTGAGCTATTTCAGAGGGACCTAATGAAGCCATCTGTGCACCAGGTCACCTGTGTTCCTCCCGCTTCAGTGGGGATCACCTGGTGACATGTTGAAGCAGTGTGGATAAACCTGACCACCCAGCAGACATGCCATGATCTGTTGTAAACACCAGCAGGCATGCAGACAGGCGCCTCCCCGGCAGGTTCGCCCTCGGCTCTCGGCGGTGACATTGACGGAGCTGTGAGGTGAATTCAGCGGACTCACCTTACTGAGGACCCCGCTCAGGTCGACCACACCGACCAGGTGTCCGGGCTCCTCTCTGGGCTCCATGTCCTCCTCGGACCCGGAGGAGTTCCAGCTCTGATTATCGGACATTTCTTCAACAGTCGAGTGTAAAAACAACAGACACTTGGCATGTGACGCTCAGGAGAGCCGATGGGAAGCAGTCAGCGACAAGCGAGCGATGAGCAACAGTTCACTGGGTCATGTTGAGTTAGCACCGACTGGACCGACAGCCCCGGAGGAGTTAACCCTGACAGCCGAGCTCGTGAGCGGATCGACAGCCAGCAGGTTGAGCGTCGTTAGCTACAGAGGCTGACACATGACGCGGTCCCGGTCCAGGTGAACGTTAGCTAACGGTCAGCTCGGACCCCGCTTCTTCGGCGGACGTTGAATCCCAGAAAAGGCGGAAAGAAAAAAAAAAGGATGTCACGCAGATGAACGAGCTCCGGCTGGCAGCAGTGATCCGCGGCGGGCTCTCAGAGGGACGCTGCGGCCGCTGTGCTGCTCTGGTGGCGGGTGACAGCTCTCCGGCTCGGCGCCATGTTCGTCTGACGTCTGCGGAGCTGCTGCTTCTTCTTCTCGGGGGGGAGCGCGTGCTCCGACTTGTGTGCTGCGCAGGGGCGCTGGCTCGGGTGACGTCACCAAATCCACCCCCTAAAGTGGAGCAGGCTCCTCCCCCTGGTTCTAAAGTCAGGCCCCGCCCCCTGTTTATACCGGCAGGCCCCGCCCCCTGTTTAAAGCTCTGTAAATAGACAGGAGAGCAGCTAAACACACCAGCAGGACACATGGATCATTATTGACCTCATTCAGCTTTAACACACATTAAAACAAACTATTATTTATACTTTCAGCTATGTTTTGATTTCTATTTATCCAGCCAGTGGAATCATGGGTAAAAAATCACCTGTGGGACCTCCATCTTTACTGTGGGGCAAGTTACTTTCAAATTGCAATATATTACATATTACTAGTTACCTGCGTTTTAAAATGATATATTACCTTACAATATTACTGTCTGCGTAGAGTAATAAATTACTTTTTACACTACTTTTTTGTTACTTTCAACAACATACCCAAATAACCTCTATAGAACAATGAAACAGCCGAGATCTTTTTAAATAAATGAATGGTCTTGGACTCAGGGATGAGCAGGCTGACAAAGGATCACAGTCTGATATATTATGAGACAGGAATACATATTTTTAATTGTAGGCTCAGTCATAAAACACAGCAGACCTGTACCTTCTATAATGTAGAAGGGTCGCCCATGCTGACAATTGGTCAACCCATAATATACAGTATATACACATGTAGATATATGTATAATTCTACCTTTTACCTTCATTTTTTATATTGAAGTACATTTATTGCCGGAAAATGACATTTAATACTGAAGTACTTTTAATATCAGATACTTTAAAACTTGACTTTCACTTTAACCGAGCCTAGATTTTATCCAATATCAATTATATTTGTATTCTTTTAATCGTCTGATTCTATTTTCCTCATTGCGATCCTGAAATGTTTTAATCCTTGTTCAGTTGTGTACAGTGCTGTATAAATACAGTTTATTATTACGCCCCCTGTTTGTTTTGGTGAGGTATCTTGCTCTGGGACACTTTGACATGTCGACCCAACAGTTGGCCCAAAAAGATGTAGGACCGACTTTGGCACCATGTAAATGTTTACAAGATAGGAAATGATTTAGGACCTGACTTAGAGTTTGTTTAATTTAAATGGCTTTAAAGGTTTACATTCCCAAACAAATTGGCAATTAATCAAAATACCCCAAAAGATGACTGTCCAAACCTCAGTTTTTTTTTCTACAGTATTAATTTCAGGTCGACTCGCTGTTTATGATGTTAATGCAGCAAACTGGATAATAAATGATTACAGCATCAGTGCTTTTATGAGGGTTCAGTCAGAGTTTAAAATTGTTTTATATTTCCACGATGAACAGCTCAATAAACAGACATACATAATAAAATAAATCAGGTGCTTTAGACTGTAATATACTCCAGTTAACACTTTAAATTATTTAACATCATAAATACTCAGTGACATAACACAACCATTCATGAAGAACACTCCCAGCCTCTCTCTCCTTTCCTCTCTTGGCATAATCCTGCTGTACCGGGCCTCTTATGTTAACCATGAGTCATGTGATAATCCTTGAACGGTTTAGCACACACACACACACACACACACACACACACACACACACACCTCGTCTCCTGACAGCAGTGTATGAGCGAGTTACAGCAGAGGAGAGGGGAGCTTTCAGCCATGTCATGGGTTCAGAGGCTCTGATTCAGTTCCATGAAGTCATGAGACCTGCAAACGAAGAAAAACCACAAGACTTCTATTAGCTGCACAATCCAACTCCTTTCCTCCATTAAAAGGAAAAGCCTGAGTGGCAGGAAGCTGGGATAGTAGCTCCGTTAACAGGTTTTGAAAGCCACCACAACATAGTGAACTCACTAATCCAAACTATACATGAGAGAAGATGTTCAGAGGAATTGTATCAGTGGTTTCTGGTAATATTGACGGGTTATTTTTATCTTATTTTCAGACTCTGACAGTGATCAGAGTGGGAAATACACTGCAGTGGGTAAGAAAACAAGACGAGGGCCTTTATCTCTCAGACTTCACTTGTGAAATCAGCTGTGGTTCAGCCCCCGCAGCCAATCCCTTCACTTCACATTAAGTCCCTGAAAATCCAGACAGTCACTCGGCAACACGGTGGTCCTGCCTGCTCAGACACAACCTGTTGTTTGACTGGAGAGGACTCAAGCAGCTGATTTAATCATGTTGACATTCAAATCGTCCCTAATTTAGTGGATCTGTGATTCATTTAGCGGCCAGGAGTCAAGGAGCATGAGTCAGGCAGGGCTGATCAAGCAGTAATGTGATTAAATCACATCCTCTTTCGAGCTTTCCTCATCGGTCAGCAGCTCCAAGTGGGTAAAAGTGAAGGAAGCAGCTGGTCCAGCAGGACGGATTATTTTATTACATACTGGTGTCATACTGTCAGCTGACTGGGGTTTCATTTTAAAGAGCAGTTTGTAATTTTGGGGAAGAAATGTTAAAGATCTTCACTGACTAATAAACAAACTAAATAATCAAACTCTCTTTGTTTTCATGACTGAATAAACTGAATAAACAAACTGACCTTAAAGGACAACACAATTTATACTGTTTTGCTTTGTTTATATGTGGCGGACCCTGCCACCTTTCTAGCTTCACACAGTGTTCTGGGACCTTATTTTCCTCTGAGAGCAGCTTGTTTATTCACTGATGGAGAAAACAGTTTGTGTTATTACCTCATTAATATTGTAAATATTAAAATTCTCCTTTCACACATCTGTCACATTCAAATAGTTTGGCTGCACTGATATCGCTGCAGTCTCTGATTGTTTTTTTTAAAGGATATTTATGAGTAACAGCATATTTCACACCAGCTGCATGTGGACGTGACTCAGACAGGGAGGACAGACTCAGGAAAGTCTTGCACAAGAAACCTCAGTGAAGGTGCAATCTGCTCTCTGTGAGCTGGTGTGCCCCCTGCTGGCGGCTGGTGTCTTTAATAACAGCAATACTGTTGTGTGTGTCAGTGTGTGTGTGTGTGTGTGTGGACTGTGTGTGTGTGGTTTTATCTCATCAAGGCCTGACAGCTGCGACACTAATCTTGACACCATGACAACCCTCACAGACGACTTGGAGAGAGTCTCCAGGAGGAAGTGTGGAAGTGTTGCATGTGTCCTGTGTGTGTGGCTTCACTGGAGGGGAACCAGATGTTACCAGCAAAGTGTTTCATAAACCTCCAGCATTTTCTACATGAACGACCACGGACACTGTAATAGTTCATCTCCTAGTGAGCTTTTATTCCTCTGGTAAAATCTTTAACTTTACTTACATGATTACATAACTCAAATTGAAATCCCTGCTCATGTTTTGCAACATGTTGTGAATGTTTACAGTTACAGCTGAGACACGTTTCCTGAAACTATCATTTCTCAAAACTGCAAAATGAAACTCTGCACTCAAAACTGATTCTTTCCATCAGAATGATACATACAGTTATCATATGAATATGAATATCTTTTACAGAGCATCATTTAAAAACTGTGTGATACATTTAAAACACTGCCATCCAAATTATTCTGGTTTTTAATGAGGCCATGTCACATATTCAACTGTATACAACTGCACAGATTTATGGCACATACGGTATAAAGACTGTTTCAATACAGTGCAGTGAATTTTCTACAAAATATACATGGAAATAAAATAGTTTTGTACTTTTACCTTAAAGGAAAATTTCACGCAAAAATAAACTCAGTCATCATCTCCTCCTCCATGCTGATGTAAAGTCAGGTGAAGTCTCGTAGTCAGAAAAACATTTCTGGAGCTTCACAGTAAAACAGAGTTGCAGCATTCTGCTAAACACCTGAAGCAGCTGGAGACTTTATTTAAAACGTAAAAACATAAAAAAGGCTTAATCAGTGTAATCCAAACCTCAAGAAGCCCTGAGAGCACAAACTGATTTCAAAAGACAATGAAAAATGTGCACAGCACCTTTGGAAAACAACGTTACAAGATGCTAAAGAGTATAAATAAAGAGTAAAACCAGTGACAGGTCATATAAAACAGCTCCCTCTGTTGGCCGACAGCAACACATACAGTATAAACCTTCATCCTGCTGCAATAAAAAAGAAAATCCTTTTACATTTTAAAGCAGGGATGCCACTAATGATTATTTTCATAATCGATTCATCCACAGATTATTTTCATGATTATCTATCATCTTCAGTTTGTTTCTTTTGTCAAACCAAAAGTCCAAAACACAAAGACTCAAATCCTCACATTTAAGAAGCTGGAACCGGAAAATGTTTGAAATTTTTGCTTGAAAAATGATAAACGATTTATCTATTATCAAGATAAATGGCAATAAAATGTGTGTCGATCGACTAATCGATGAATCTGCTGATCGCTGCGGCTCTATTTTAAAGTCTCACACCTCCTGGATGTCTGAGGTTGATTCTGATCAGTAAACGCTGTGTGAACGTTACTCAGAATCAGAAGAAAGAGACAAACTGCAGGAAGCAGTGATTCTGGCCCAGGAACAAGAACACCCAAAGTGTTTCCCCTCAGATGGACCAGTGTGGACTCATGCATTATGGATGCTGTCTGGACAGTTTCTGTCCTCGCTGCTCTCTCGTCTCGACACAGGAGAAATATTTGCTTCAGGCGGCTCCAATTTCCTCCTCAGCAAAACAGAACAAGAGCTCTGTTTGGATATGTGGCAGCACAGGACGTCCTCTCACATGCTCTGTAACAAAATGTTAAAGCACTGTGATTGTTAAAGTCTCTGTGAGACTGAGGCAGGTGGGATGGATTCACCTGGCCGCCCTCAGGGGAGGAGTTTAGTGAGGGAGTGCTGATACGAGCCAGGTGTGTCCTGCTCCAGTCTGTTCCTCTGGTTGAGACGAGGCAGTAAGTTTGTTCAGTCACATTGTGCCAGTCTGCTCCTCAGATCTTCAGGTGTGTCTACATGCATCCAATAAGTGAGTAGTGTTGAAGGGTGTTCGCCTTCCCACCAGCCCGCGGTGTGTTATTTTGAGTTGTTGATACCTGCTTACCTGTGAGAGGCTTAACCCTGTAAGAAAAGCACACAGTGTACTGTATATTATGGTATCCTGTGTTTATCAGTTTGTTTTTGATTTATAGAATCCAACAAAAGCTTAACGAGTCCTTATATATATGTATATATATTGATTTATGCACTTTTGGTTATTAGAATTTAGTCTTTTCCAGTGATATAGAAACAAAATTGACTTGTTTAGACTTTTGTCAATATTCCTGTACATACTTGTCCATTTAATAAACTGTTACCATGACAACTGGCAAAAATACAGGTAAGTTTTAAAGATTAACGCTCACACTTCTGCAAAACTGCTCAATATTATACCTTGAACAGCGTTCGTTTGAATACTGGGCTCTTCTTCCATTAATCACAGTATCACACAGCCACTGAATGATGAGCTGAGACTCTGCTGTTCTTCTCTACTCTGCTGTTCATCCTCACATTAACGTCCTTTAGATAAACTGAACCAGAAGCTGTGCAGAAAGGTGTGAAATCAGATGAAGCATTGAGAAAAAAATCACTTTTTTAACAGTTTTTCCCCTGACAGTGACAAAGCAATCACACTCTTAAAGGAACAGTTCGCCCAAAAATGTAAACTCAGCCATCATCTCCTCCTGATGATATAAAGTCAGGCTCAGCCATCATCTCCTCCTGATGATATAAAGTCAGGCTCAGTCATCATCTCCTCCTGATGATATAAAGTCAGGCTCAGCCATCATCTCCTCCTGATGATATAAAGTCAGGCTCAGCCATCATCTCCTCCTGATGATATAAAGTCAGGCTCAGCCATCATCTCCTCCTGATGATATAAAGTCAGGCTCAGCCATCGTCTCCTCCTGATGATATAAAGTCAGGCTCAGCCATCATCTCCTCCTGATGATATAAAGTCAGGCTCAGTCATCATCTCCTCCTGATGATATAAAGTCAGGCTCAGCCATCATCTCCTCCTGATGATATAAAGTCAGGCTCAGTCATCATCTCCTCCTGATGATATAAAGTCAGGCTCAGTCATCATCTCCTCCTGATGATATAAAGTCAGGCTCAGCCATCATCTCCTCCTGATGATATAAAGTCAGGCTCAGTCATCATCTCCTCCTGATGATATAAAGTCAGGCTCAGCCATCATCTCCTCCTGATGATATAAAGTCAGGCTCAGCCATCATCTCCTGATGATATAAAGTCAGGCTCAGCCATCATCTCCTCCTGATGATATAAAGTCAGGCTCAGTCATCATCTCCTCCTGATGATATAAAGTCAGGTGAAGTCTCGTAGTCCACAGAACATTTCTGGAGCTTCACAGTAAAACAGAGTTGCAGCATTCTGCTGAACACCTGAAGCAGCTGGAGACTTGATTTAAAACATCAGGTGTCGGTGTGTGAATATTTCTGCATATATTAACATTTTTAAAGTGCAGTAAGTTTCTATAAGAACACAGAACAGACTCTGTGTCTTACAGCAGGTATTGTGTGTTTCGGTCCTCAGACACTCGGGCTCAGTCTCTCTCTGAGTGTCAGGATCATTGCTCAGACTCAGCCGAACAGACGGTGCTTCACGTACATAAAGTGGATAAAGGACTCTTTGAGCATCATTACAAACCAAGTGGATGATACTCGCCTTTCTGAACATTTTCAGTCAGATCTCTCTGGAGGCTGCTTCAGCCCACATCGGTCTGCAGGCAGCATCATCCATCACTCTGTCTGTGCTCTGTGATGAAATGTCAGATGAGAAGTGAATGAGTCAGCTTTTCTGGAGTCTCTTGTTCATGTAATTGTCTTGATATGAACCTTTTTTAAAATAATCTACTAGAGTAAACCAAACTCACAGGCAGGAAAAGTACAGAACCGCTCCAGTACCCAGTCTGACCAGCAGACAGCAGTGTGGTGTTTTGGTTCAGTCCACTAAATGATCTCTTCTTCATACTCCTCGCTCATCATTTTCACCAAGGAAAGAAACACTTTAGTTGACTGATTAAAGCTCAGACTTTAGGAAAGAGGAAAACAGTGCTGTGCTCTTAACGAGATGATTACACATTAAATAAAAATACAAATGGATTCAGTTTGTGTTTTAAACTAAAAACAAAAACTGGATCTGAAAAAGATTTTAGGCAACTGAGAAACCCATGTAAAATAGAAGTGTACACAAAATGTCTTCAGTTTTAGTCTTTGGTCGAACACGAGGAGACATCGGTG